>NW_028323312.1:0-64112 GCF_984573655.1 Nuphar pumila | reverse complement strand
GTTCCACATGCGCTCCACGGTCCCCTTCGCTCCTCCGTGCAGGACAGTGGCCGACGCGAACAGGCTTCGGACCCTCCCGGGCCCGCTCAGCTGCATGGTCGTGTGCGTGTTGGTGACGTAGCCATTCCTGTCGTGGGTCAAGCAGTTGCCGAGCTCGGGAAGCTTGACGTCCACGAACGGACCTAGGGCATCACGATGCGCTTCGAACGTCCTGGCCAGGGAAACGTGCTTGAGCGCCTTGAGGCGAACGCCGGCCATGGCAGGGCGCACAAGCTCCTCTAGGTCGAAGTAGTCATCGCACTCTGCCTCCGTCAGAGCGCCTTGAGACTCGTCCAGGAGGCGGATGGCATGCAGGTTGATGAGGTACGAGCCGAACCTGGACGCCTTGGAAACGGTGTCCACGACTCGCTCGAGGAACGGGCGAGCGGCCGCATGCTCGAGGCGGGAGGCGAGCGTCATCTTGACGCTGCACATCTTGGGATCCTTGACGCCTTCGTCCGAGGACTGAGCCGCTTTGGCGCTCGTCCTGCCCCTGCTCCCTTGTGAACGCGGGTGGGCGCCGAAGGCGACCGGCGCGCTCATGTCCGCGGGAGCAATGTCGCTCACGATCTCGGGACAGAGCTTGGAGAGCCAGTCGACGGCGATGACCATGGAGCTGCCGGCTCTGCTCATCATGACCGCCTTGAGGCTGCCGTCGCCACACTGCTCGACGAAGGATACCCGATTGGCGACGGCCTTGGAGTCGTCCGAGACGTCGATGTCCAAACCTCGCAGGGTTGCCACCCTTCGAAGATCGGCGATCGTAACCCACGATCCTTGGAGCTTGTGGACCGAGTAGCTCGGGAGCGTCGGCTGGGCGTGGTGAGGCGAGACCTTGGAGAGGACGCAGTCGCGCAGGGATGGGAACTCTCGCATGCACGCGGCCGCCGTGACGAACTTGAAGCCGTGACGGAAGTCGGAAGCCCTGGGACGGACGACGAAGGCGTCGCCTGCAACGCCGTCCACCGTGGCGAGGACCTTGTCTCCTTGGGGGAGCGCCTCGAAGGCGTCACGACCGACAAGCTTGGAGATCACGTCGAGAGGAAAGAACGGCGTTGGGTCGGAAGGCTTGTAGTGCGGCCAAAAAGTGGAACGACGGGGAAAGTGGACGAGGGCGACGTAGTCGGCCTTGATCAAGTCAACGGTCACCCCCTCGTACGATGGCGCCCTCTTGACGTACTTGCCCTTGGTCTCCGTCGCACGAATCTTGAAACCGAACGTGTCGCCGTAGGCTTCGACCACCGCTGCCAACGCTTCCTCGCTCAAAGCCGACGCCGGAACGTACTCGCCGCCGGAGCGAACGTTGCGCCAACAGGCTGCGAGCAAGCTTGCCAGGCGTACGGGAGATCGTTTCCCTCCATGATGACATCGGAAGGGCTCGAAGCCCTTTAAGCCAGGACGGGAAGGCTCTGCCGCCATGCTTCGGCCGCCGCTTGGCCTGCTGACCGCCGCAGGCTCTTTATGCCCAAGCACCTTCGGTGGAGCGACGCATCGCGTCGTCGCGATCATGACCCCTGATCCAAGTCGCCAGAATAAATCAAGGGGGGCTTCCGCAGGTGTCCCATTTTTAATCTGGGGAATGGTATACCCCGACAAGCCGCCGGCGATCCAAAAAAAGCTGCGCGAGGACTGGTGGTGGAGCAAGCTCGGTGCGGTCCGGCCGCTGGATGACAGTCCGCCTGTACGTCAAGATGAAACACGCCGGGCGTCGCGGACGGCGTATCGCGCGCGTGGCTCGACGGCAAGCTCGTCCACGAAAAGTCGGACGCCGTTTTCCGCTACAGCGCCGACGACAAGTACGCCGTGACTCGAGCGTACCTGACGACGTACGCCGGCGGGTCGACGTCGAACGCTTCGCGCCGAACCGCGACCAGTTCATCAAGTTTCGGTACTTCCTGGTCTGGGAGGGAGACTGCGACACGCCCGGGGGGACTCCTGCCCCGATGCCGGCCCCAGGCCCCGTGCCGGTCACGTCCGGACAGCCGGCGCAGTACACGGTGACGACCCGGTACTACGGCGGCTTCTGCGCCGAGTTTGGGCTGCCCTGCCAGGCGGGCTTCGTGATGACGCCGTCGTCGACGGACACCGTGCGGCCGTGGGGGCTGGACGACTGGTACTGGGGGCGCTGGAGGGCCGGCTTCTGCGCGGACGACTCGGCGGCGTCGATCCAGTGGACCGTCGAGTGCGACGCATAGCGCCCCCTTTTTGTGGCGCGGCTGCGACAGGGGGATGGCGCGCTCGGCGGACCTCTTCGCGGGGATGGGCGGATGGACGCTGGCGCTCCACGGCGCCGCGACGCCGGTGCTGTACTGCGACAACGACGCAGCGGCCCAGCGTCACCTGCGCGCCGAGATGGCCGCTGGCCGGCTCCCGGTTGCCCCGATCGTGGCCGACGTGCGCGACTTGCGCGCCTTGGAGCGATACGGACCGGTGGACGTCGTCACCGCCGGCTTCCCGTGCGTCGGCTTCTCGTCGGCTGGACGAAAAGGGGGGCTGGCGGACCCGAGGTCGGGCCTTTTTCACGCCGCCGTGCAGGCGGCCGCGTGCATGCGCGCGGATCACGTCGCGCTCGAAAACGTGCCCGACGTCCTTCGGACGCCCGATTTCCGCGTCATGTGCGAGGCGCTCGTCGCCAAGGGGTTCGCCAGGGTCCGTTGGACGGTCGTTTCCGCCGCAGACGTGGGCGCGCCGCACGTCCGTCGTCGCTGGTTCTGCCTGGCGTCCAGACCGGGAGCCGCCCCGGTGGACCTGCGCGGCCTGACGGCGCTGTCGGACTGGAAGGGCGCGTGCCCGACGATCGTGAGAGCGGGCGGCTACAGCGACGCGGAGGACGCGTACCTCGCGCTCCTCGGCAACTCGCTGGTCCCGCAGGCCGCCAGGGCGGCGATGTTGCAACTGCGGGACGCGCACCCTCTATCGGATGCGGCTGAAGGGTCGTGCGTGCCGCGCCACGGCACGTTCGTCGAAGGCGCTTTCCTCGCCATAGCGGCCCCCGACTTCTCACGCCCGCGGAGACGCCGCATCGTGCTGGACCCGGGCCACTACGGCGGCAACCCAACGAGCAGGAGCTCCACGGCCGCGCTCGGCGTCACGACGCGCGCCTTCTGGCCGACGCCCAGGCACGGCCCATGCAGCCACTCGCACGCGCTGACCTCCCGGACGTCCTGGGACCTCGCGACGGCGGCGCGATTCGCCGCGTCCGTGGACGGCGTCGCCCAGCGGCGGACGTCCGCCAGGGACCGGCTGAACCCCGAGTTCGTGCGCTACCTGATGCGGGGCGCTCACTCGGACATCGCGTACCTCGGAAAGCCCACACGCAGCCGTCGCCGAACTCGCAGCCCTCGGCGAACGTGCACTCCGGGCCGAACCTCGACTGCGCGCCGAACGTGCAGGACGCTTTGAACGCGCAGCTCGCGGCGAACGAGCAGCCGGCGCCGAAAACGCAGGACATTCCCGAACGTCGTTCCTGCGGGAAAGGACGAAGCCGTCGCCGAAGTGACAACGGTTCTCGAACGCCCCCGTCATGGCTTGAGCTATAGCAAGTAGCACATAATTTTGGGACAAGCCCATGGGTGCTTCGCCATACGGAGTTGCCTAGGAAGGTCTCCGTAGCACGCATTGATCCACCCGGAGGCAAGCCTCGGGGGGTACGTGCCGGCAGTGTTGGAAGCTTGATGGAGGGCGACCCATGGATCCTCGCTGCGACACCATACGTCCAGGAACAGGAGGGAGCCGCCCACTCGCTTCCTAGCGGACTGCCGCAGGAGCCATGGCAAGGTGGATCATCGGAAGCATGGCGGAGAGTGTTGCCAGGTCAAAGGCCGCAGGCCCTTTATGCCCACGCACTCGAGCTGAGAATCCTTGTCCCACAATTTCTGCAACCTGCTATAATGGCGCCCGAAAAAGTGGTGCCCTCGGGCAATGGAGACGGTGGCCGTAAAGCGGTGAACGAGTACGAGACGCGCGCTCTGCGCGAGGCCCTCGGCCGGCCCGACGTCCCGACGTTGTACAGGACAACCGAGCTGCGCGCCATGGAGCGCGCGCTCCTGGGCAGCGAGTGCCCCAGCGTCAGGGCGCGTGTGGCGGCCGTTCAGCGGTTCGACGTCATGCCCAAAACCGCCGTTCAGGCATACGCCGACTCGCTGTCGCCCCCTGTCGGAGCGTTCGTCGTTGGCGACGCGGAGTCCAAGGCCGTCCTGAGGGCACTGATCGCCAGCCATCGCGGGACGTGGACCGCGCGCCGTCGACGCCCTCCGCGACCTCGCCACGATTGCCGCTCAGTCGGCGGTCCGTTCCCCGCGATCCCGACGTCCCGCGGCGCCTCACGCAAGCGAGAATCGCCTCCAAAGCGGCGCTGGCCGACGTGTCCATCGAGCTCGCCCGCCTGGAGCGCGCTGTCGCGGCCCAGCTGGTGCCTGACGGGTTCGAGGCGTGGATTGCGCTCGCCGCAAGGACGCCGTGGACAGGCTCGCCACCTGGGTCCGCGTGGGCACGCTGGCGTCGCTGCAGAACGCGGCGACCGACGCGAGAGGCGCCCCTGTCGTTGGAGAACACGTGGGAACGGGGACGCCGCCGCTTCGGCCGACGAGGCAGAGAGGCGTCCTGTCCTCTCGAGGATCCGTGCGCTCGAGGGCCGCCTCGGGCCTGGGCCCGGCCGTCGTCCCCCCCGACGTATCCGGTCCCGAGCTGGCCGGCTACGAGGCGGACCTGGAGCACTGTATGGAGGCCACCCGATTGGTTTCCAGGCTCACTTCCCGCCTGTCGCGCCAGTGAAAAAGTCATTCCATCATTTTCAGTTCATGCACTCAGCAAAGATGGCGCAGCAGCTGTACTTTCCCGTTTTCACGTCCAGCGCCTCGAGGACGCCTGCCGGCAAAGCAGAGCGCCAACCCCCTGGCCGGCTGCCACCTCATGCCCGTCGTCACCAACCACGGCAGGCCGCGCATCCCGGCTTTCCGGGACGCCGAGGACGCGCAGAGGGCCCTGGAAGCCGTCCGCATGCGCAGGAAGCTGGTCTGCGAGGTCGGCGGCAAGCTGGCGTACGAAGTCGCCAGACCGCCTCCCGATCTCGACGTGTCCTTCGTTTACCACTGCGACGTGTCGGCCGTGGGTGTCGCGATAGGCTCGTACGTGTGCGACGTCTGCGTCTTCGACGTCACGGACGGCGTGTTCGTCGTGGAGAACACGCTCAGCGTGCACTTTCAGGCAAGCCCTGAGGCCTTCAAGGCGAAGAACTCAGGGCCGTGAGGGAACGCACGACTTTACACGTCCGCGGCATGGAGCGGCCAGAAAAAGGCTGGATCCGTCTTGTAGCGCGCGATGGGCATGATCTACGACCGCGTCGTGGCCGTCCTGGTCGAGGACCGCCCCGAGGGCCGCATGGTCGCTGCGCCACAACGGCCGGTTGCCCAGCGCTTTCGTGGCGCGAGGGGACGACCCCTGGCGGCCATCGAGAAGCGCCTGGCCGCGTGCGCCATCGCGACGCCCGGGCTCCTGCGCATGGCGCACGTCCGGGGCAGCACCATCTTCCTGGGCCGCTGTACTGCCGCGCCGAGCGCCGTTCCATCGACGACTTCCGGGCCAACCAGCCTGGCGGCGATGGCCGTCCTGACGGTCGCCAGGCACGCCGACGCGCTCCTCACTTTTTGACGAACACGAACGAGCGGTTCAGGAACGAAAAGGCCTTCTCCTCGGGCGACAGCTGCGCGGGCAGCGTCTTGGCGGCATCTGCGCGCCTGTACGCGTCCTTGAACAGCTCGGTCTCGTGCAGCGCGAACCCCGGCCGCCTTCATGCGCGCCTCCAGCGTCCGGAACGACACGAGGTACTCCCGGGCCGGCTTGCCGATGGTGTCCACGAACACGTCGACAGCCTTGCCGCATTCGCCGTTGAAGCGGCCCTCGAACGCGCGCGCGATGCTCCACACGTCCCGCCCGCCCACGCGCCCGCTCATCTTGCCGCTGCCCGACAGGCCGGCGACCACCAGGTCGCCGTCGAACGTGGTGCCCATGAAGTGGCCTCCCGACCGCGTCATGCGCGCGACGTGGCGATGAAACGGTCCAGCATGTCGGAGTCGGCGAACATGTAGTGGATGGAGAACTGGCAGGCCACGACGTCGAAGCCGCGCGTCATGACGCCCTTGAGCGGCTCCAGCGCCGGGATGTCCGCGCCGGGCCCCGGAAGCGCCCACAGCGCGTTCACACAGCTCCGTCTGCCCCGCCGCGGCTGCGGCCGCGCGCAGCTCGTCGTGCGGTGCAAACATGCGCGTCGTCGCGTCCAGCGTCACGAACGCTGCGCGCGGACGCCCCTTCATCTTGGCCGTGGCTGCGGTCCCAGCGCGAGTAGACGCCTCCGGACGCGTTGACGATGTTGTCGTTCGCCTTGTCGACGCCCACGATCAGCGAGAAGCCGGCCTTGAGCCAGCGGCTGATGTCCGCGCCGCGGCCGCACGCCATCTCCAGCAGCGAGCCGCCCTCCACGCCGTACTTCTCGTACAGGCCGCCCTGCACGACGTGGCGATGGAAGTTGCGCATCGCGGCGAGCGGCTTGTCCTTGCGCTTCCTGTCGCCGTCGTCGTCATCGGCCTCGAAGTACACCGACGAGTCGTCCGCGCTGGGGGGCGCGGCTCCTTGCCCGTGATCATGTCGCGCGTCACCGGGTTTCTTGATGCTCGCGTACACCGACTGCGCCGTCACCCAGTCGTTCGCCGTGATCTTGCCCTCGCGCACGTAGCGCTCCGTCTGTCGTGGCGCATGCGCATGGGACGCCATGCGCCCTGGCCCGTACGTGAACTCCGCCACCGTGTCGTCCTCCAGCACGTCGCCCTCCAGGCACAGCATGCGGCCGTCTGGCGTCAGGTCGACCTCGCACTCCGACACCGTGTCGTCGCCGGGCACGACGAAGACCTTGGGCACGAACAGCCCCTTGCGCGGGATGACCGCCGAGCCGCGCGTCAGGTAGTCAACGGGCACGATCGAGTCGTGCATGTACGGCTTGTAACCCGCCAGGAGCACCAGCGTCTTGGAGCGCACCGTGACGTTGGCGCCGTTTGGCAGCGTCTCCTGGCGCTGCGCCAGCACTTCGGCGCCCGTGCGCTTGTCGCGCTTGACGCGCACCAGGAAGTCGACAGAGTTGTAGCTGGGCGGCTTCCACTTGAGGCGCGCGGCTCCAGCGGCCGCGCATGCTGGGTGCGTCGCCGTCGAACGCCGAGCCCGTCGCGCCTGCAGCCGCGTGAAGATGAGGCCGTCGATGGGGTACGGCAGGTCGCGCTCCCGCGCGCTCCAGGAAGCGATCGACCTTGGCGCCCCAGTCGTCGCCGTCGACCAGCTCGAAGTCCTTCACAGCGCGCCACCAGGCCGTCGACCCGCCCGGCACTTGCCGAGCTCGTCCACGACCGCCTTGGCCGACGCGAGCCGCGACTTTGCGCCGGGCTTGGCCACGAGCGGAATCGCGGACACCGAGCGCCCCGACACCCAGTAGGCGTCGAAGACGGCGAACAGCCGCATGGGCGCGTCCGCCAGCTTGCCGCGCGTCACCATCTCGCCGTCCAGGATGGGTGCCGTCGAGGCCCTTGGGAACGCCCGAGAACGCGCGCGTCAGGTTGCCGCGGCTGTCCATGAGCACCGCGAATCCGTCCGTCAGCAGCATGAGGCGCCGTTCGCCGTCGGGCCTTGTCCGTGACGGTGTACCCCGTCGTCACGCTGACGACGCCGGCCCAGGCGGCTGCAGGTTGTCCGTGGTCAGCGTCACCGGGTTGGGGCCCACCATGGTCGCGGCCGTCGTGGACGACTCGCCCGTCAGGCCGTCGTAGGCGGACAGGAAGCGCGCCCGCTCCGTGTCGGACACCGGCTCGCTCGTGCCGCGCAGCGCGCAGTATACGGCCTGCGTGTACCCGACGATCGTTTTGGCGAGGTCGTCGGCCGAGCCCTTGGCGTCGCCGATGAGCGCCTCGACCTCGATCTCGTGCTTCCTGGCGCGGCGCAGCTCGCCGGTCGCACCCTCCGTGCTCATGACGACCGTCATGTCCACGCGCACCCCCGCGTCCGCGAACGTCACGCTCAGGGCGCCGCTTGAGCCGCATCTGCAGCGGGTCGCCGTTCGGCACGAGCGCCCCCTTGCTCGGCAGCGCTCTCCTCCGACTTGAGGCGCACCACGAACGGGAACTCCGTCAGCTTGACGTTGGGCGCGACCTGCTTCTTCTCGAGCACGCGGTCCGCCGCGGGGCCGACGCTGCCGCCGCGACGCATGAACGCGCGGATGCGCTCCTCGCCCACGAACTCCCACCGCCGCGAGCTGCCGACGCAGTCCAGCTGCAGCGTCTCCACGGGCGCGGACGCCCCAGGGAACGCGGCGACCGCCATGACGACGCGGCCGAACTCGAGCGGCGAGATGTCGACCTTGAGCCCCCGTCTCCAGCTCGATGGCGCCGTCCCCCGTCCAGGACAGCGCCTGCTCCGCCATGTCGCGGACCCTCGAAAACTCAGCCGTCTTCATGGCGCCCTGGTCGTACACTAGGGCGTCGGAGCTTTATGCCGCCGCATGGCCGGCCTCCCGCATAAAGGGGGTCGACGCTCCAGGAGCGACTGTGAAACCAGCCAGACGCACGATGGAGACCGTCAAGATCGTGACCTCCGACGCCAAGGCATACGACGTCCCTCGGGCCGTCGCCGAAAGCTTCGGCGCCCTGAAATGCGCGCTCTGCGACTGCGAAGACGAACAGAGCGTGCCGCTGCCCAACGTGGACTCTAACACCTTCGACCTCGTGCTGGAGTTCTCGCGCTTCCACGCCCAGGACGGCCACGCTCCCGACGCCGTGTCCGCCTTCGACAAAGCCTTTTTCGCCGTCGACAAGCAGACGCTGTACAGGGGTGATCCTGGCCGCCAACTTTCTGAACGCCTCGAACCTCCTGGACCGGGGCTGTCAGGCCGTCGCCGACCTGATCGTGGGCAAGTCGCCCGAGGAGATCCGCGAGGAGTTCGGGCTCCAGAACGACTTCACGCCGGAGGAGGAGCGCGAGATACGGGCGCAGAACGCCTGGGCGTTCAACTGAACGCGCGACCCGGCGCCACAGAAGACGGTCCACCGTCAGGAGAACCAGCTCGCGCCTCGGGTGAGCCAGGCCCGATCATGCTTTCTTCGCGGCGCGCGTGTTGGCGGGCTTCTTGGCTTTGGCGGCCGGTTTCTTGGCCTTGGCGGCAGGTTTCTTGGCCTTGGCGCCGCCTCGCGCTGGGAGCCCTCTTCCGCAGCTCCACCTTGATGCTCGCGGCTTCCGCCTCACCCACCCGCTGCAGCTTCTCGAGGAGCTCCTGGTTGCTCAGTCCCGAGAAATCCGTCTGGAATGCCTTCCTCACGGCGGACCACATCTTTTGCACCGTGTCCGTCACAAAAAGCCTTCAGGCGTGGTCCATGTGCGCGACGAAGGCGTCTCGGGCAGCTCCCGAGTCGTGGGCCGCTCCTGAGTCGCGGGCCGCTCCTGAGTCGCTGAGAGCCCCGTCCCGTTACGCCGATCAGCGCGCCCCTGTTGCCGCCCTGCAGCGCGTCGAACAGCTCCGCCCTCGCCAGCTCGAACTCGGTAACCGGCACCGCCTTCGAGTCGCGCACGATGTCGTCCAGGGACGCGACGTTGTCGTACAGGTAGCGCTGCTTGCTGGCCGAGAGCGTCAGCGCGGCGTACGCCCTCGCGCGCGCCACGAACCCGCGCATGGATTCGCGCTCCAGGACGGCATCGTGGCCCTCGAGGTGGCGCACGCCGTAGCAGAGGTGGGCGTCCATCATGAGCGCGGGCTCGTCCAGCGCCACGAGGACCGGCACGGGGATGACGCGCTGCATGCGGACCCCCCTGTCGATTGTCAGGACCGCCTGGAGAGGGCGCCCGCTCGAAGCGTGCGTGCGGGAGTCAGAACGGTGGCTGGCATGGCGGCGTCTGCGTGCCGCATCCTGCGGCAGCGGCGCTTTATGCCGCGGTCCACGTTCAGAGCGTTCACAACCCTGGTGAAGCTTCGGCAGGCTTACGCGTAGGTGAAGTTGAAGGTGTGGTCGGAGTACGACTTGATGGACGTCTTGGGGATGGACGGCGAGAACTGCAAGACGTCCTTGCCGTACCAGACCGCTGGCATGTGCTTGACGAGCGTCATCTTGGTGGGGTCGGCGTCTATCGTGAAGTTCGCGCACTTCTTCAGGGGCGTCGAGGAAAGCGGCGTTCGCGTAGAAGGAGAACGCCGGCCCGTAGCCCGGCAGGCCGTCGTAGAACGTGTCGTGCACCCTCATCACCATGCTCGCCGGACCCGCCGCGGCTTTGGCGTCTGCGGCGGCCTTGGCATCGGCAGCCGCCTTCGCGGCGCCATCGGCGTCGGCTTTGTCGGCAACCAGCTTGGCGTACGCGGCAGCCTCGTCGGCGACCACCTTGGCGCCGCGGCGGTCTTGGCGTCCGCGACCGCTTGGCGTCGGCGGTGGCCTTGTCAGCAACCAGCTTGGCGTCCGCGGCAGCCTTGTCAGCAGCGGCCTTGGCATCAGCAGCGGCCTTGCGTCGGCGGTGGCGTTGGCGTCGGAGACCGTCTGGGACGACGAAGGGGGCATCGCCACGAGGCCGTCTCGCTGCACGCTCACGTCCGACGTCCTTGCCTGGAGCATCGGTGCCACTCCTTGCGCCGTCGGCGTCGCGGAAGGCACGGTGCCCCCGGCGTTCGTCGTGATGGAGCCCAGGCAGGCGATCAGCCTCGCCGGGTCGCTGGCGAAGTCCCGTTCGCAGCGCTGCATCTTGATGAAGCTCAGCAGCGTGCGCGTCTGGTCCGAGATCACGGACGACTCGGACAGGCTGGTGACGACGGCCTCGTACAGGGCGTCGAGCACGGCGGGGTTTCCGCCAGTCATCGCTGAGCCCGCCTGTACGTCGCCGGACTTCAGGATCTGCGCCAGCTCCTGGAGCCTGACGAGGTCGCTCATGCCGCCGTTCATCTGAGAGATGCCGGCGACGACCGCCGCCATGTCTTCCTTGGCCAGCGCGGCGGATATGGAGGACGCCAGCGCGTCGGACCTGGCGGCCGGCGTGGCGGCAGCCATGATCCTGTCGACGACCGACTGGACGTACTTGTCGGACGTGGTGTCCTGGGCGGCGACGGTGGTCGGCGACGCGACTGCGACAGCTGCGGGAGCTGCGACAGCTGCGGCAGCTGGAGCCGCGACGGTAGCCGGATCCACGACAGCAGCGACGGCCGGGGGCTGAGCAAGGGCGACGGCAACGACGGCAGGGGCGGCGATTCGATACAGGAGCCACAGCAGGACGCCGGCCGCGCACAGCGATGCCGCGACCACAGCGATCTTGATGACGGCCACCTGGTCAAACATCGGTCGCGTCTGTAAACAGTCGTCGCGAGGTTATTTCCGGTCGCCCTGCTGTTTTGCACCACTTCCATAAAACCCCGTAAACGACAAACTTTGCGTCGCCTGTCGATGACAACACGGCAAGCTGCCATGATTTACCGTTTACGGGGTTTTCAAAAGCCCGTAAACGACAACACGGGACTTTTATGGGACTTGCACGAGAGCTTGTCGTGAAGCAGTCCCCCCTACCCCCAAAAACGCTTCCAAAAGCTCCTCCGCCTGGGACCTGGTCAGGAGGGTCCTGAGGGCCGTTTTTGGGAGCGAGGAGATTGCTTCACGACAAGAGGTCGTCCGGGTCCCGTAAAAGTTCCGTGTTACCGTTTACGGGCTTTTCGGAACCCCGTAAACGGGAGTTGCCATGCACCAGACGGGATCGGACGGAAAACGGGCGGCAAGCTTGTCGTTTTACGGGGTTTTTTTGGGCGCGGTGCAAAAAAGAAACCACGGGAAATCATGAGAAAGAAACCATGGAGGCGCAACATCTGAAATCCGCCCGTACAAGCCGTTCAACTGGGCTGGCGGCTCGCAGCCACCCAGGCCCTGTATGGAGACGGCTGCGATGACGTCATGTCGCAACGACACACACCACGCTGGAATGGTGTCGCGAGCAAGACAGTGATTTCATCCTCGATACCAACGTGGCAAAATAACGCTGCAAATAACGAGGCTATTCTACTTGCCGTCAATGGCACTCTTAGTCCTTGATGCAATGCAAGCATGGCGAAGGCTCCAGTCATTCCCATTGTATTGCTCAAGAAAATCGCTACCTTCTTCCACGACAAGGCTACCGAGGGAGACTTCATCGACTTCAAGATAGATGCGGTACGTTCTGAGCTGCCAGTCTGAGGTTCGTCGCTGTATCATGTATGATGTACTGAGGCTCGTGAGTGCTCGATGATGTATTTGATGTCCTTGCTGTCCCTGATGTCCTTGATGTCCTTGCTGTACTTGAGGACCTTGATGTCCTTGAGGACCGTCAGGACCGTCAGGACCGTGAGGCTCGATGCTTTGTGGCACACAAGATGAACCCTGACACAACCACGCACGGCGCAGGACCAGGCACCGGAGACCAGGAACTGAAGCAGAGCACGTTTTTGGCTATAGAAAAACGCTTCTTCTTCGGCGCAAACCCAGCCCAGCGTGCAAACTACGACAACGTCAAAGAACAGGTGCAGCAGCAGTTCATGGAGTCCGCAACGCTCGTGGCCAGGGATGAAGCCTTCACGATGATTCAACTCATCAAGCAGTTCTTGCAGCTCGTGGAGCGCGTCCTGGACGAACAGGAAGTCCTGTCGAAGGAAGTCGTCGCCAGCCTCAAGGTAACAGCAAGGCTTCGCAACGTGCGTCTCTATGCTCATGGCGATGTCCAAGCTCAATGACATGGTGATGTACAGTTGTTTTGGAAGGCGAGTCATGTATCATCAGGTGGTCGATTCGTGTCTCGTGGCAGTCATGTAGGTCGTCGCAATCACCGGGCCATATGCTTCGCACGTCCTGGAATCGATTCGTGTCTCGTGGCAGTCATGTAGGTCGTCGCCATCACGGCACCATATGCTGTTGAAGATACTGTCTAAGTATCAGAAGATATGTTCCGCAAGTATCTATCGTTCCATGTGCACACGTCCGTGTGAAGTGCGCACAACCCTACATTGAACAGCCAGACTCTGTACCCGACCATAGAGTCATACATTGTGGACACTATGGTCTGATGACTATTCTATGGTCCTTGAAATGTTCTTTACTTCCGTGTATCAGCTGCTGCTGATTATTGAGTATTTTACCATAGACTTGAGCCTATATATACTGTGCTGTGCAAGTGTAAGTTCAACTAGTGCAAATTCTCAATATATGCTTCGCACGTCCTGGAAGCGATTCGTGTCTCGTGGCAGTCATGTATCGCCAGGTGGTCGCCATCACCGGGCCATATGCTTCGCACGTCCTGGAATCGATTCGTGTCTCGTGGCAGTCATGTATCGCCAGGTGGTCACCATAACGGCGCCATATGCTTCGCACGTCCTGGAGTCTCGTGGCAGTCATGCATCACCAGGTCGTCGCCATCACGGCGCCTTGTTCAGGCATCCCATGGAACCGTGGTCAAGCTTCGCAAGCTTGCAGGTGTCGTGCTCCGCGAGGTCACTGGCCGTATACTGACAACCTCGACGCGGTTTTTCATGGACCCCCCGTTGTCGGAGTTCGACCTGATGGCGTTCGCCTTCGTGGTCGAGCAGGAACTCGCCGCCAGGTCCTCACTGGACCTTGAGCCCAACGACGGCAAGGAAGACGCATCTCTCGGCATCGAATCGTTCCCGGTGCACTGCGAACAAGCGGGCGGTCTGCGAGTCGTCGAAGCCAACGTGCATTACGGAACGGACCTGGAAACTGGCGAAATCTTTTTCTTCTTCGACAAAGACCACTCGTTGCCGTTCAACGAGGAAACGTGGGCGTACAACTTCTGCGGGTATGGGCACGACGGGTGGAGGGAATATACTCGAGTCAACTACGACGGCAGATGTGGACGTACAAAGATTTTGTCGAGCTCATTACCGAGAATCACTCTAGGCTCGCTCTTTTGTGAACCGATCTATGTCCTTGCTTCCTTCAACGCTTGCAAGTTAGCAGTCATATCAGGTGGCATCCGCATTCTTTCATGGTAAGTTGTGCCTGGCCAGATGCAAGCTCCTCAAAAGCAGACCTTTCTCAGCCGGGACATGCCTGATTACAGATGTTGTACGTGCTGGACTGCAGCGTTGCTTCCATGGGACTGCATCCATATGCTTGATGGGACTGCAGCATTGCTTCCATGAGACTGCATCCATGTGCTTGATGGGACTGCATCATGATGATATGCAAAACCAACCACCAAGCCGTTCGTACCGTTTGCAAAGGAGATGCCTGACCGGCAGGGCTCGGTACGTGGCGTTGCGCCGCGGCGGACACCTCGTCAGGATGCGGGACATCGTCCAGTGGTCGACGCACATCCAATGTCGCCCAAGTAGTCTGTGAAGTCATCCCCTTCAAGGCAGCCATGATCTCCGGATCCGTCATGCACATTCTGTCCTTTATGCCCAGCAGACGCATCAGATCTCGCTGTCGTCGGCCATGCCATCGCGCAGGGTGTGTCAATGACGACCGAAGTCAAGCGCGTCGACAACGCCGAGGAAGTCAAGGCCGCCAAAGACTCGCCAAGCAGATCGCTCACAGGGAAAGGCAGAACGCCCTGTATGCCAACGACCCGCAGTATCGCGAACACACATTCTGTGGCCAGAAAAAAATGGTAATGGTTGTTTAGAGTACCATCCGAGTAAAGCTCACGGTGGACGGGTCCGCCCACCAACCTTCGTTCGGTGCGCGGGAGGGTTCGGAACCGCCGGAGGCGATTGATCGATCCGCACATTATCGTATAGAGCACAGAATGTAAGCAACAAGCAAAGGGGGATTGGTGGGGCGTCCGATCAAGCGTCGTCAGCGGCGCGAGCATGGCAAACAGGCCGGTTTGGTGGGGCGTCCGATCATGCCTGGTCAAGCGTCGCAAGTGGCGCGAGCAGGGTCTCAGCAATCGCATTTGCTCCTGGTCCAGGAGCGCCTCCATGAACGTCTGGCCGGCGATGAGCTTCAAGTAATGTTGCCTGAGTCGGGTCTTGAACAGCTGGATGTTAGCGTCGTTGTACATCATGATCGCCGACAGCTTGTCCTCCAGCGCCTGCCTGTGCGCCGAGATCGGAAGGGTGTTTGCCATGACGAGCCGGCTGGCCTGGTAGAACTGGTCGTACGCGCCCTTGTCGGCGACGAACTGCGAGTAGAAACCCTCGTCGACCTTGGAGGGCTCGATCTTCCACATGCGCACGACCAGATCGTACAACGTCTTCTCGACGCGCTCTACCGAGGTCATGGAACGGGCAAAGTCCGCGTTGTTTGAGGGGCGGGTCACGTTGTTTTGGTCGCCTGGGTCCTTGGTGGCCGTCGCCTGGTTCGCGCCCTTTAGGCCGGCCCGTAGTCGCCCTCGTCGTCGCGCTTCATGGTCCAGTTGTCCCAGAACTCGCGGCCCGCGACGCAGCGCAGCTTGCCCAGCATCTGGATCTTCTTGGCCATCGCCCTGGGCGCCATCTTCTGCATGTGCGCCAGCCCGCGCTGCTTGGCCCACTCCCGGCCCGCGGTGTGCACCTCCTGCAGCGTCAGCTGCTCGCCCGCCTCGCGCTGGAAGCACTCCTGCACGAACTGCGAGTACACGTCCTGCTCCGCCTTGTACTCGTCGCAACGCGCGCGTGACCTCCCGCGGCTCCGGGATGGGGCGCCCCTTCTCGGCGGCGAACCGCCGCAGCAGCATGCACACGAACGCCGGCCGCCAGCGCGGGAACTTGTCGCTCAGGTGCAGGTCGATCGGGAAGTGCGACGGGTCCTCGGGGTCCGGGCTGACGGTGAACTTGGAGCCGAACTCCACGACCTTGATGCGGCGCCACGTGCCGCCGTCGTTGTCCGGCACGACCGGCAGCGTGTTGCACGTCATGATCATGGAGAACTGCGGCCGGAACTCGAACGGCTCGCCGTACAGCGGGCGCGCCTGCATCATGTCGGAGCCGGTCGCCTCCTTCAGGATGCTGATGTTCAGGCGGTCCGTGTCGCTGGGCTCCTGCATGACGGCGAGCCGGCGGCCCTTGAGGCGCGCGACCTCGGGGCTCGCGGCGTTGCTGGCGCCGCGCTTCTGCGTGAGCAGCGCCGTCGGCAGGTTGACGGCGTAGTCGCCGAGCGCGGACTGCAGGAACTCGATCGTCTTGGACTTGCCGTTGGAGCCGGAGCCCGTCAGGATCAGGAACTCCTCCTTGATGATGCGCCCGCTCAGGTACGCCGCCATGCGCGACAGGAAGTACTCGCGGAGGTCGCGCGACGGGAAGACCGACGCGAAGAACGCCGCGATCTCCGCCGTCTCGGACGCGTCCTCGTCGACGTACACGTAGTCGTGGCCCGTCGTCATGGAGATCATGTCCTCCGGCTTGCCGTCCCGGAACACGCCCTTGGCGAGGTCGTACACCGCCGTTCTCGAAGCCGATGAGGTCCGGGTTGGAGTCCAGCGCGCCCTCGAACTTCTCGCGATAGAACAGGTCCGACACCTCGCGCATGACCGACTCCTTGAACCCGGTCTGCTTCAGCTTGTTGCAGATCTCGGCGTACTTCTTGCCCTCCTCCGCGTGGTACTTGGTCATGTCCGCGCCCGAGTTGGCGGCCTCGACGCCCTTGGCCTTGCTGCGCTCGTAGAACTTGTCGTGGATGCTCATGCTCAGCGACAGCCGCAGCTCGCACGCCTTGTTGGTCGCGCGCCAGCGGTGGTCCAGGAAGCGGTACCACCTGCCGTTGCCGCCGGCGGCGGCGCACACGTACTGGTCCTTGAAGTCGTCGAACACCACCTTGGCGACGTCGAAGTGCGCCATGGACGCGACCGCCTTGTCAATGAGGTCGCAGTTGCTCTCGCTCCGGACCGCCGCGTACTCGTCCGGCGCGTCCTCGCGCGCCCACTTGGCCAGCGTCCCGATGCCGAGGCCCTGCTCGTTCTTGTAGTGCGGCCACAGGTACGAGCACACCCCCGCCTGGTACTTCGGGCTGGCCTTGGAGAAGGCGTCCCACTCCTGCAGCAGCGCGTCGTCGATGTTGCGCAGGCACCAGCCGACGCGCATCCACGAGTCGTAGTCGTCCGCGCGCGACGGCGACAGCAGCTTGACCAGCTTGCGCGCCAGCTCGGAGTCCAGCGACGAGCACGTGGTCGTGTTGCGGTGCGTCTGGAAGCCCTCGCGGCGGAGGAGCGCGGCGCGCTCGGCGGCACGCTCGGCCTCGCCCGCGGCGCGGACCTCCTTGTACGCCGTCGGGCTCAGGGCGGCCGGCGCCCTGGGCAGTCGGACCGACGTCCTGTGCAGCATGTCGAGGACGTCTTTTATGACGGGCAGGTCGATGATCGTGCCGTCGGGGCCGACGGTGACCATGCGCGCGTGCTTGTACGGCCCCTTGCCCGGCTTGCACGAGCCGTACATCATCCAGTTGTTGCGCGTGGTCGAGTCGTCCACGACGGAGTCGATCGAGTTGACGATCCCGGGGATCAGCTTGACGGCGTCCGTCAGCGCCGGCATGGCGCGCAGGCGCACCATGCGCTGCAGCGTCGACGTCATGCGGCAGTTGCTGAACACGAGGTGCAGGCCGTCCTTGACGACGTCGCCGTCCACGTAGGGCCCGTCGCGTTGAAAGACGTGGCAGACGAGGGTCTCGACGGTCTCGTCGCCGGCGCGGTCGGAGCGCCTGTTGACGGCGTTGGCGAGCAGCTGGCGCAGCGCGCCGTTGTAGGCGGAGAGGACGGCGTCCACAAACTCCTTGCCCCACACCCTGGGGGGCGCCGCGCCCCCCACGCCCCCCTGGACGAGATCTTCTCGAAGGCCGAGGCTTCCCATTGCGTCCGCCAGGTCCGCCAGGTCCGCCACGCCCCCTTGGACGAGATCTTCTCGAAGGCCGAGGTTTCCCAGTGCGCCCCCCACGCCCGCCACGCCCGCCACGCCATCTACCGAAACTCCGTGCAGGGGGCTAGACGCCCCCTTACGGAACCTGAGGTCCAGGTCGACCAGCAGCGGGTAGTGCTGCGTCGGCCGCTCCGTCAGGAAGAGCGCTTGGTCTTCCTCGAACGCCTTGCAGTACTCCCGCAGAAAGTGCTCGTACGCGTTGCCAGGCACGTGGAACGCGCCCTTGGGCTCCGACAGGCTGGTGTGCGTCGTGATGTCGCCGGCTCGAGCGCCGGCCACGCGGTACGCCTCCAGCAGGTCCCTGAAAGTGCGCACCCCCGGAGGGGGCACGTATTTGTCCACCTCGTCCTCGTCCATCGCTCCCTGACCCTGGCCCCCCTTTCCGTTTTAAGCCGCGCCGCCCAGCCACGGCGTGCTCACGGGCGGCACCCGTGCCGTTACCGTACGGAGCCGGTAATTGTCGTGGGCGCTCGCTCAAGCATTCAAGGACGCCAGGACGGCGGACGCGACCGTCACCGTCGCCAGCGCGGCGTTCGTCCACACCATGGAACCGGACCCGCCGCGCGCCCACCAAGACGACTTTTTTGTGACGACGGGCGCCTGCCGTGCGGGCGGCTCGTACTTGAAGCCCTCCGGCAGCATGTCGGGAAAGAGGGGAGTGTCCGATCCCGCGGCCTTCCATCCGGGAGCGGCTCGCAGCGCGTTCGCCGCTGCATTTTCGATCTCGTTCTGGCGAGCGAGCTCCAGCTCGTCCTCTAGGCGCGCCAGGTCCTCGGGCGTGGGCCTGTAGATGGCTCGAGCTCGCTCCCGCCTCGCGGCCTGCCGCTTCCTGCGCATGATGTCGGCCTGGTCCAGCGCGTCGAGGCGAGCCATCTCTTCGGCGTGCCGCTCCGCCGCGACCTCCTGCCCCCGGCGCTCGGCGGACGACGTGTTGATGATTCGGTCCCAGACCTCCTTATCCAGTCGCCCCATCCTATATACGATCCCACACAGTTTTGCAGCGACAAGCATGGCGTTCCTTGCCATGCGCGCCGTCTCCATGTCCGTCCAGGTGGTTGAACGGGGGTTGCCACCCTTACCGCATGGTGCGCACTGCAAGGTACGCGACGCTTGCCGTCATGAAGACGGCCGCCATCTCCCGCATGGGCGTGCCGTACACTTTCGCGGTCGAATGGGATGCCCCGTACAGGACCATGATGGCGGCCGCGTTCGCGACGGCGCACGGTGACAAGGGGCGCGCGCAGAACGCGATGGCGAAGGCAAAGGCCGTGAGGTGGGCGACGTCAATCGCCCAAAAGCGACTCCATCCCGTCAGGGTATGCGACGGTCCGCCGGGGTACGCCGAGAACACGTACGCGTGACGGCTGACGAACGAGACGTACGACCCGACCGCCAGCATCACGAACGACAGGAACACGAGGTCGACGTACGGCGCCACGACGCGGTGCGCCGCGAGGAGCGCGTAGACCCACACGGTGAAGTAGTCGATCACCAGTTGCATCCTCTATACAGATTGCACCGTATGATGTGGGCGGCCGTCGGTGAAGGAACACAGCGGATGCCACGGGAACCTCCGCCCAGGGGGTCGAAGGGGGCGGGAACACCCCCTTATAGCAGCTTGCAGAAATTGTGGGACAAGCATTGGCGGGGGACCAATGATCTCGAAACACACGCGCTACCAGGCCATTGTGCATTACAGGCACTTCGAGGGTACGATGAGGCAAGTCGCTCGAGCTTACGGGGTGAGCAGTCGTCCGTGTGTCGATGGGTCAACGCCGACCAGGGTTGCTTGGATAGGAAGCGTGCAAGACGTGCCAGGAAGTCATTGGTTCGAGACGTGAGCTCGGCTGTCGACGCAGCCATGGCTGCCAACCCTCACGCAACTGCCATCGATCTGATCAATCACGTGTCGCAAACGTTTGGAACGCTCGTCTCCGAGTCAACGATATCAAGGTGCAGACGCTCGCTTGGATTACGGTTCAAACGGGTCCAGCGTGCACAGCATTCGCAAGACGTCGATCCGTCGCACCCTTTCATGGTGAGCGACGTCTACGACGGTGCGATAACACTCGACGAAGCAAGCTTCGTTTCCATCGACCGACCCACTCGGGGATGGGCGAAAGGCTCCGGTCGGGTCGGCAAGGGAGCGCCCAAGGGGCGTTCCCGAGTAAGCTTGCTTCTGGCCATAGACGCCGGAGGCGTCGTCAATTACGAGATCAGGAAGGGGTCCTTCAAAGCGGACACGTACACGGCATTCTTGAAAAGACTTCCAACCGAGCGAACCATCATCATGGACAACTGCTCCATCCACAAGTCCGGCGCGGCCAAGGCCGCGGCCAAGAGTCGCGGACAGACGCTCGCATTCATCCCTCCTTACTGTCCTTGGTTCAATCCCACTGAGTTCGTGTTCGCCAAGACCAAGGCTGCGTACAGGAAGGCGAGGGTCCAAGGCCGCACCGATTTCGTGGCTGACGTTGTCAGCGCGCTGGCGACGGTTTCCCCCGGCGACTGCCTTGGCTGCTTCGAGCACGCGCGACGCGTGCGTCAAATCGAGCTGGGAAAAACTCGAACCGTGGCTTAAAGAGGCTGCGCCCACCAAGGTCAGCAACATGAGGAAGCCGAATCCCGAGCCGCCGCCCTGCGGCGGATGTCGCCATTGCCAACGTGGGTCCGAGGACGCCGTCGAGGACGGCGGTGATGACGTTCAGGAGTACGTCCACTCTTCCAGGTCTGGGACGTTCGTCAGGCTTGGAGACGTCGCCGCTCGCGTCAACAAAGCCATCCCGGGAGGCAAGGTCATCCAGGCGGTCGTGGACGGCTGCCGCCTCCGGCGGGCGGAGGCTGGGGAAGAGACGGATGACTTCGTGGCGGCGGCTTACCTCCGAGAGGCGCGGCCCGAAGCGTTCGGTGCCCCGGCGAACGTTCGGACGAGGCCTGACAAGGCAGAGGCTCAAGAGCTCAGGAAGATCCAGGTCGAGCGGGTCGTCAAGTGTGGGCTGAGCGGCCACCTGTTGCAGAGGTCGCTGGCCGAGGCGATCAGGCTAAGGGTGCGAGCTGTGTCCGAGGCTTCCAACCGGGCGGGCCTCATGCTCTTGGACATTGTGATGCGTTGCCAGGAACGCAACGCTCCGTTGCCCGAGACGGACCAGACGTTCTTCCGTCGCCTACTCCTGGCGGACCCGTCGGTCCCAGTCATCAGAGATTGCTTGGAGGAGACGTTCACGTCGTTTCCGTCCATTCCTCGGTTCGCAGGCGACAGCCAGCTGTACTCGTACGCTGCAAGGACCTTGAACACGGCCTTCAACAACTCGCTTGTGTACGCGTTCGAGCCACGCCTTCGGCGGTACATTAACGCCTGGTGCAAGCAAGCGCCGGAGGCGCGAGGAGAGCCGTGGCCGATCCTGAAGGCGATCACCAACTGGGGAACCATGGAGGAGCTGACCCAGGAGGCTCGCGACTTCGTGGACGCGGAGCGGACAGAGATGGGCAACCCTGGCACCGTGACGGCATCTTGGCTGAAGGCGAACGCTGGCGTGGTGCTCCACCAGTACAGAAGGTGGCTTACGTTCCTTGAAGACGAGGGCGCGAAGCTCTTTGCCATCGTTCCCCAGTTCGCCATCCGCGCCCACTTCATCAAGCTCGACACGGACGCCTTGTACGGTCTCATGAACGCGGAAGGACTGTACCGAGGCTCGCAAGATGATTTCAAGGGCGACGCAGTCGCCCAGTTCGAGAGCGTGTTCGACGTCGACGGCCTTGTGACCAAGAAACAGGGATGGAAGTTCAGTCGCATGGTGGAGACCGACGGCGTGGCCCTGTGCGTGCACTTCAAGCGCTTCAAGACCACTGACGAGCTGCTCAAGGAGCTGCGCGTGAAGGAAGAGAGGGAGAAGAGCAAGCTCGCCACGGCAGAGAAGAAGGCCGCCAGGGAGCGGAGTCCGGAACGCGTGCAACGAGAATTCAAGGCGGAGAAGGAGCTGCGCAAAGCGCAGCGCGCGCAGAACAAAACGGCAGCCAAGCAAGCCAAGGAAGAGGAGCGCGCCAAGCTCGCGGACCTCTTGAAGGACGTGCCGAAAAGCAAACGCGTCAATGAGCGGGCCCGTCTGAAAGAGGAGTTCAAGCAGGCCAGACAAGCGCAGCAAGCCGCGTCCGAGCGACCGTCGTTCCAGGATGGCGACGTGAGCGAGGATCCGGGCGTCAGCCCAAACGTCACCTACACGGTTCACATCGTGAACGGGAAGAGGGTTCGTCGACGTTTCACCGTGGGACGGTACAACCGCGAGAACGGAGTGAACCGTCTCATGGCTCGCACGGCGCTATGGCTTCAAGGCGTGCAGAAGGAGCAATCCACCCTGGACGAGATCTCCGTGAAGACTTCTTGCCATGCTTACGTGCGAGCGCACGTGCGCCGCTACGCGGCGGTGCACAAAGCGTTGTGGGACGAGAAGAGCAAGCTTCGCTGGGCGCGTGGACGCTTCGACACGTATGTCCGCAAGCCTGCGGCGATCGACGCCTTCTACAAACAGGTGAAGCGAGACGGCGCCGTCAGGCGCCACTTCTATGGCGATGCCTCGATGCGGTCATGCATCGCGGGCTGCAAGCCCGCTCCGGTGAGCATGTGCCTGAAGAGGTCGAGGATGGCATTCGCCGATGTCGGAACGACCATGGTGGACGAGTTTCTGACGACTCAATGCTGCTGGTCGTGCCTCTCGAGGACGCAACCCGTGGCGAGCATGGTTGATGGTCGACGACGGAAGGTGAGGGGGCTAGTTTTCTGCGATTCCAGAACGTGTGGCTGCCTCACCAACCGAGACTTCAACGGTGCCATGAACATTCTGGCCTGCGGTGTGGGACCGAGGCCAGCACAGCTGGCACGTACCCCAGTGGTGGGGACCAAGCGGACTGACGTCCACATGGTGACCACCATGGTGGGACAATGCGTGCTAAGGAGGCCTCCCCAGGCAACTCCGTATGGCGAAGCACCCATGGGCTTGTCCCAGAATTAAGTGCTACTTGCTATATTTGAGCTGCATCAGGTACAGCGCCTTGCCGATCGCCGCCAGCATGTCGTCCCTGATGGACGCCAGCTCGGTCTCCAGGCCCTTCAGCGACTCCAGGTGCCGCGCGGCGCCGATCAGCTCGCCGACGACGGCGGCGTCGTCCTTCAGCGCACCGCCCTTGCCCTCGATCGCGCCCATGCAGCGCGCCGAAGGGCGCCCGTGCCGCCCGATGTGCACCTCGACGAACTGGTCGCCCAGCGACTGCAGAGACGCGTGGAGCTCGTCCAGAGCGACGTGGCGCGCGTACGACTCGGTCGTCCAGTGCGCCACCTTGACGGTGGTCGTCAGGCTGGTAAGAAACGAGATGAACGAGCACACGGCGTCGCCGCTCTTGCTGCCGCCTCCGCGTTTGCTGGACGACGACATGTTTGCCCCTAAGCGACGACAAAAAATTCGATGGCTGCGGTCAGGGACGTCAGGGACGTCAGGGACGTCAGGGACGTCAGGGACGGCAGGGACGGCAGGGACTTCAGAGAACGCCACGGGTGTTACCTTCTGGCTACTTTCCCGTCGTTACCGTGCTCTAGCCGCCGAACAGTCATGGAAGCGCCTTTTGCACCGCCTCCAAAAAACCCCGTAAACGACAAGCTTTGCGTCCGTTGCCGATGACAAGACGCCAAGCTCCCATGATTTCTCGTTTACGGGGTTTTGAAAAGCCCGTAAACGGTAACACGGGACTTTCACGGACTCCGGACGGTTCCTTGTCATGAAGCAGTCTCCCCGACCCCAAAATCGCCTCCCTAAGCTCCTCAGGCATGGGCCCTGGGTCAGGAGGGTCCTGAGGGCCGATTTGGGAGCCGGGGGGATTGCTTTACGACAAGCGGTCGTCCGAGCCTCGTGAAAGTCCCGTGTTACCGTTTACGGGGTTTTGAAAACCCCGTAAACGGGAGTTGGCGTGCACGCGATAGTATCCGACGTGAAAAGGACTGCAAGCTTGTCGTTTACGGGGTTTTTAGGAGGCGGTGCAAAAGATCTGGCCGGAGCTCGGCCACGGGTTTTCCCATGGGGTCGTGATCACTTGTCGTCACTTACCATGAGCCAGAAGGGTGCTCTCCTCCACTTCCATGGTGGCGCCCTCAAGCTCCACAGCAGCCTCTGCAGCAGCATCCACCATGGCCCTCACACGACTGACAGCAAGAGTTGGTACAATGCCCTGCAGGCGCTGCCAGGCAGCATCAGGCGGCTTGCAGACAGGCTCTGCCGGATGACATCAGGGAACTGACCGCGCTGCAGACGCTGGACCTGGGGTGCTGCCATGAAGGGCATGAAGGGCTGAAGGGCTGACAGGTCCTGATGGGGCTGCTTGTAAGCACCAGTAAGCTGACCAACCTGCAGATGCTGGACCTGGGGAGTTGCCATGCCCTGAAGCTGCTGCCGGACAGCGTCGGGGAGCTGACCGCGCCGCAGCAGCTACAATCAACGGCCGAAAGACATCCACGCCTGGTACATAGATGGCGTCAGTGCGTGCAAAAATGTCGCAGAACGGGCGAGGACACACGCCTGCAGGTCCCCAGGCACCCATGCATGGGCTTGTCCCAGAATTAGGTGCCACTTGCTGTGAAAGAAAGCAAACTCGGATGAAGATTTAAGGACATTTGCATTGAAGAGAATTTACGATTGCCAGCTTGGATCAGTCCAGGTGTCGGCTGCAAGGGCAATGATCAGAGTTCATGATGACGTCATCGTGCATGCTATTGCTTCTGACTCGGATCAAACCCTGACTTTATCATGTAGCATTCATTGCTGTCTGAATTGGCTGAAGAACCATTGCATTCCTTCTTTTTCAGCAGGCTTCGATTGTCAAGGTCTCATGCAGTGAATGCATCCAGGGTTTGCCGACTTAATCATACTCAGTGAGAAGGGACTTTCCTTGTTGCCAGCCATGCATTGCTGTTACCACTGACAATCTCTTGAAACGACCGCTGGGACCGCATCATGGCTCAATCACCTGTCTTTATGACAATAATTCCAATGCACCAGACAAGGTGCGTACCTACCTTCTCAGATGCTGACGTACGTGCCATCGCTCTGTGACTCTCCTGACCTTGGGATGCTGTGCAGAGCTGAATGGTGGTGTGCCAATGTGTTCGAGTTCAATGACATGATGGCTGAAGTTAATCCGGTGAGCTTGGAAGAGCTCATTGTGTGGGTTCGTCCTCCCCCTAGCCTGAACCTATAGCAAGTTGCCTCTAATTCTGGGACAAGCCCATGGGTACTTCGCCATAGAGAGTTGCATGTGAAGGTCTCCTTAGCGCGCATTGATCCACCGTGAGGAAAGCCTCAAGTGGTACCTGCCGGCAGTGGTTGAAGCTTGACGGAGGCAAGTCATAGATCCCCGCTGCCATACCAACGTCCCAGAACAACTGGAAGGTAGCCTTTGCAGAACGCTTCCTACTGGTCTGCCGCAGGAGCCATGGCAACGTGGATCATCGGAAGCATGGTGGAGAGGGTTGCCAGGTCAAGGGGGGCCCTCCCTTAATGCTGGGGCATTTGCATACTACGGCCATTCATGCCCGCGCACTGCAACCTGCTATGTGCTCATTGCACATATGTCACGGCAATTGAGAAGTGCACCCGTTCAACACGACCTCTCATTACATACGCTCGTGCCAGTCCAGTGGGTGCAGTGCAGGGATCCTTGGAGGCCTTGCCGGAAAGGATCGACCAACTACAGGCTCTGCGGATCCTGGACCTGAGCAAGTGTGATGCACTGGTGATGCTGCCTGACTCGATCGGCAAGCTAAAGGCGCTGGATGCCCTGGACTTGCACTGGTGCAAGGCGCTGCAGATGCTGCCGGAGTCGATCGGCCAGCTGACCGCGCTGCAGACCCTGAACCTGAGCTACTGCGAGTCGCTGCAGATGCTGCCGCAGTCGATCGGCCAGCTGACCTCGCTGCAGACCCTGGACCTCAGCGAGTGCAACGCGCTGCTGCCGCTGCCTGACCGGATCGGCCAGCTGACCGCGCTGCGGACCCTGAACCTGAGCGGGTACGAGGCGCTGGAAACGCTGCCGGAATCGATCGGCCGGCTGACCGCGTTGCAGGCCCTGGACCTGAGTGGGTGCGAGGCGCTGGAGACGCTTCCTGACTCGATCGGCCAGCTGAAGGCGCTGCAGATCCTGAATTTGAGCGAGTGCTTGGCGCTGAAGACGCTGCCTGACTGGATCGGCCAGCTGAAGGCGCTGCAGACCCTGGACATGAGCGGGTGCTGGGTGCTGCAGTCGCTGCCGGAGTCGATCGGCCAGCTGACCGCGCTGCAGACCCTGGACCTGAGCGAGTGCAACGCGCTACAGCCGCTGCCTGACTGGATCGGCCAGCTGACCGCGCTGCTGACCCTGAACCTGAGTGGGTGCGAGGCGCTGGAGACGCTGCCGGAATCGATCGGCCAGCTGACCGCGCTGCAGGCCCTGGACCTGAGTGGGTGCGAGGCGCTGGAGACGCTGCCGGAGTCGATCGGCCAGCTGACCGATCTGCGGACCCTGGACCTGAGCGGGTGCGAGGCGCTGGAGTCGCTGCCGGAATCGATCGGCCAGCTGACCGCGCTAAAGTACCTGCACCTGGAGAGGTGCTACTCCCTGCAGGCGCTGCCTGACAGCATCAGTAAGCTGACCGCGCTACAGGTCATGCTGGACCCCGAATTTCCAGGTGAGGCAGCTTCACCATGCACAAATGATCTACCATGCCCAGTCGCGGAGAAATTCATGCTCCAAGTAACTGAAAGTCTGGGGGTGTACGTGCAGGACCAGATTGGCACTGTGATCGCCCAGCAGACTTTGAGAGAGAAGTAGCCGAGCTCGGGAATGCATCTACAGTGCGCCGTTTAAGAGTGATGGTGCGAGCCGGAGTCCTGCATGCAATGATGCAAATGTCCATATTACGGCCGCTGATGAGGACCTTCAGCGCTACAGATGCCAGAACACTATGTCACTATGAATGACCCGGGCGCAGGCAAGCTCAAGAGCTATTGCTGCGGCGGGGCTGATGATCGGAAGGCTTTGTTTACGAGCGCTCTCTATGATACCTGACCATGCTGGGGACATCTCGCTGCGCCACTATCTGGTGACCTAACCGGCGGGTCTAGTGTCATGGCACGGCAGCTCTCCCAAACACACGTAAGTGCTATTGCATGCACAGAGCTGAACCACTATACAGAAGGTATGGGAAATGCGCTGACACCCTGTCTTGCGAGACTGATCAGGTCTCACATGCATGACATTACATAACAGCCCATATCAGCTGCTGAATCTTGGACTGTCGTCGCAGGGTGGCATCGATGCCGTTCCATCAAGCATCGGGAAGCTGACCTCGCTGCAGACACTGGACCTGGAGGGGTGCAAGGCCCTGCAGGACCTGTCTGACAGCATTGGGGATCTGACCACGCTGAAGACGCTGAACCTGAAAGGGTGCAAGACCCTGCAGGCATTGCCTGACAGCATTGGGGGGCTGATCAAGCTGAAAACGCTCAACCTGGACGGGTGCAAGGCCCTGCAGGAGCTGCCTGACAGCATTGGGGAGCTGACCACGCTGAAGACGCTGAACCTGGACGGGTGCAAGGCCCTGCAGGAGCTGCCTGACAGCATTGGGGAGCTGACCACGCTGAAGACGCTGAACCTGGACGGGTGCAAGGCCCTGCAGGAGCTGCCTGACAGCATTGGGGAGCTGACCACGCTGAAGACGCTGACCCTGAAGGGGTGCAAGGCCCTGCAGGAGCTGCCTGACAGCATTGAGGAGCTGACCACGCTGAAGACGCTGAACCTGAAGGGGTGCAAGGCCCTGCAGGCGTTGCCTGACAGCGTCTGGGAGCTGAACGCGCTGCAGACGTTGGACCTGAGTGACTGCAAGGCCCTGCTGCCTGACAGCCTCTGGGGTCCGCGACATGGGGACCGTCATAGTAAAAGCGCAGATCGCCAGGGACGCCTTGCGGTGCAGACGACGCTGGACCTGAGCCTGAAGGAGCTGCCGGCAAGCATCGGCCAGCTGTCCATGTTGAGGCGCCTTTACTTGTTGGGCTTTGGGCAACTGGAGACGCTGCCAGAAAGCATCGGCGAGCTGAAGTTGCTGGAGACGCTGGACATGAGCTTGTGCGGGGAGCTGCGAGCATTACCGGAGACGATGTCCCAGCTGGCAGCGTTGAGCGAGCTCATCTTGCAGGGCTGCAAGGCGTTGACTGGCCTGCCGAGGAGCGTCGAGGATGGGCTTGTCAAGAAGAAGGTCTGGCCAAAGCTGGTTCTGCTCGATCTGCGTGGGTGTACGGCGATCCAGGAGCTGCCACAGCTGGGGCCCTATCGCAAACCCGCGGTGAAAGTGTACAGTCACCTGGTGCGTCACCTGCCACGTGCAATCTTTTCTCGAGTGCTCTCTTCATGCTTAGGGTTATCCATATCGCGTCGCATTCGTCACATCTGACCATACTGAATGTCAGTTCCTATTTATTTCGCTTTACTAGGTTGTTTATTTTGCTTCATGTCATGGACAGGATCCGAAGGAATGCCAGCCAGAGCTCATCCAAGTACGCTATTGACTTCCTTTTGCTTGAAGTACTGGGCAGCGTTTGACGGAATTCCTGCCAGCGCATCCTATTTCACCGTGTGTGCTGAAGGTCCTTTCGTGGATTTGAATGCTGGTTCGCCTGATGGATGTTGTCGGCCGGTGCAGGTGATCAAGACTGGGTACATCGAGACAGCGGTGAAGCTGCATGACAACGATTCCAAAGAGGAGGCCAGGATCAAAGATGCATATCGCGCAGCTGAAGCCAGCCTTTGGCAAGTCTGTGGGCTTCATTTAGTGGTTGTCGGCTTGGTGTTCAACCCTATCATCCAGAAGGGCAAAGTGGAGTGCGATTTGTTTTGGGCGGTCTTTATCTTCATCTGCTTGGCGCTGATCACGTTCGGGATCGCCATTTGGAGGAAGCTCGTTGTGCTCACCGAGCTGAACCAATTGAAGGGGGTAATCGAAATTCGCGTCGCGACTTGCGCACGAGTCATAGCGGAGAAAAGCATCGATGAAGCGTGCCCACCTTTGACACAACGGGAATTACGGAGCAAGATTCGCGAGGGAGAAGCGAAAGAGACCGGGGAGGGGTGGGTCAGGCATCTTGACAACTTGCGCAGAGTGTGTCCACCTCCGATCGCGATCGCTGGCTTCTTGCTCTGGCTATCCATCAGTGCTGTACTCTTCGCGTCAGTGGCCATAACTGACTGTCCCAAGGATTCGCCGCCGCCTCCTCTGCCTTCTCCGTCGCCTTCTCCGTCGCCGTCTCCGCTACAGTGATGTCGATATCAAATAAGAGCGGTATAGCACTCGATGTTGCTGTCATCGTCACAGAAGATAACACGCATCACATAGGATGTTGGGTTGGCACAATTGAGAACAGTGGAAAGCAACCAATCGTCGTGAGCCCGGGTGCAAGCCCCAGCACCTTGGTGCAGGTTGTGATAGGGCACAAGTGTTTTGATGATGATCATTGGTGTGTCTGTGCGACTAGATGGGAGAAACACGGTGCATTGCGGGCCTGGCGTTATATTATAATAGACAATAAAGACAAAAATCGCGTAGTTATGGGGTGTCCTCCGGTGGGAGGGGGGCGGGACCATCAGTTGGGTACTGCCACCGACTTTGACAAAGGCTTGTTGATGAATAAAATGGAAGAGCTGCAACTAGTCATGTAAAGGATTTCGTTCGTGTGGCAACTCAGCCTCGGAGCCTGCATGAGCATAAAGACGGCATGAATTGGTCTATGCAGAAATATCAGCAAGCCTGGTTGTGCTCACGCAATCCTAGCCCCGGCTTCAATACCTTGAAATGGAGAGCGAGTGGGCTCTAACTGTCGCTTGCATGGTGTTGTCATTCCATGTGCGCCCTCGCAAGTCACGACCAAATCGAGAAAGAATGAGCAACTGCCTTGAAAACACAACATGAGCTGTGCGACATAACTGCATTGTGCTATGATAGGCTGGTTTGGCCAGCATGGCGGCGTGGCGGATGGAGCACCCAGTGTGTCTCGAAGCCTTAGGAGACAGCAGAGCTGGTCTCTGGATCAGTTAACTGGTTATCGCCACCGCCTCTTAGCGCTAGTTCTTGAGCTAGACCCGGCCTATGCCACTCGTACTGGCATAGCGCTTCCTTGCACACCATTTAGAGCTGAAGGCACTCTTTGAGAGCCGTGACAGCGTCTGAAAGACACGGGAACCAATACAACCGCTCGCGTCCGACATCCCCATCGTCAATCATTGAGATTCCGTCATGTACCATGGCCTGCAGCACATTGGCACAAACTGAGCACTGCCCATAAGGCGGCGTCGATTATATTTGCGTGACATTATCTGTCATCCAAATATTAGGCGGCGTCGTTTGAACTTTTTGGCATTGATGCCAGCCAGAATGTACTCGACTCTCCGAAAACCACACATTAGGTACGAGAGAGTAATCACAAGCAAACGAAGTACATGTAGTAATCTGACTTGCTTCGTTGTTTGTTTGTGTCGCTGTGTGCTTTGTCTTCCTTTTTCTTTTCATTTGTTCGTCTTTCGGTAGCCTTTCCTAGTTTTGCCGGCCCTGTCGCTTGTAATACATGTAGTAATACCTGAAGGTTTTCGCCATTATCTGATTCCACGAAATTCTACCTCCCAAAATTTTTTTCCCAACCCCTACCCCTACTCCCGCCCCCAAAAAATAAATCTTCCCTACAGTCCCATCCCCAAAAAATCCTCCAAAAGCAAAACTTCATAAAAAAAAACACACTGTACTCAACTGCCCTCTTTCCCTATTAATCAAATGTTGGTGTTTGCCGTGTTTGCGTCCCCAAACATTTTTTCCTTTAAAAAACGTTAAACAATTGACCTCGAAGCCTATGCGAGCTATCTGGAATCGTAAGACGCAGTATCTTGGATTGCATTGGAATCCAAGATACGAAATCGAAAGCATCTGCCTAGAGTTTTCAAGCACTGCTGAACCAATCACTGTAGTAATGTGACATGCGCATACTTTGCGCTGGTATCTTGTCGCGATGTCCCAATTGTGATTGAGACTTGCCCTGCACGCGTTGTCGCCATTGCGCCCAAAGCGTTTTACCACATTGCATCTCAAGAAGGGTGCGCGCAAGGAGCATCGCCATCATTGAGTAGGCTGTGTTGTGGCAGACCTGACGTTCGACAGATTGAAAATGCAACAGACACAACGCTGATGCACACGGCTTTCGTGATGTTCCTGTTGGCATTAAGGACCTGGTCCTGCTGCTTTTTGTCTGCTGCCTGCTGGTGATGTCACCAACCATGCAAATTAATGCTGCTCATCAACTCAGAAAGGGTGCGCGCAGGGGCGATCGCCATCCTTCACAGAATTGGACATTACGTTGGACAGCACTTTCACTGTGCTTGAGGTATGCTTGTCGTCATTTGATGCCTCCGCTGTGTGAGCTGTACTGAGTTTGTGATGGGGCGCGCATGTACTGGGATATGTGGGTGCAGTATGCCACAAGGTGCCTTGCGTGCGCCAAATGGCGTAGGGACGCGCCCTACGGCGAGCTTGAGCAACTGGTCGAACGTCCCATGTCTCACATATTTCGCCGACCGCTCGACACCGCGCAGAGTTCCTGTCCGCCTTTCATGTTTGGGCTGCATATTTCTGAAGTTGCCTTGGTATGCAGATGCTGCTCTTGCTGGGTATGCTTGCCGCTCTAAGCGGTTGCCATGGTGCGGTACCTCTGTCTGGCAGCTTCAATCGCCCAGAATGTCGTGAACGTAAGCTTTGACAAGGCCGCGTTAGGTGCAGGCGAGGTCATCCCATCGACTATACCCCTGGGAGCACGGCCGCTCGTAAATGGCTTGGTACATGATGCTCTGGGCCCAAGCTTCACGATTCGTTACAACGCTTTTGTCAGCAGCGTCACCAACAATACCGATACCTACAATATTCGTACGCGACGATTGTGATGTTATCGCCTTGCTGGATGATTTTTTTAAAATCATACAAATTTATCGGACACCGTGCCAAGCCCACGCCGCGAATAGCGACGCAATTCTTTTTCTCTTGTCACGAGTCACCACCGACTCAAGCACAACTGGCTAGCCGTTTGTGTTGACATGACCTGGCATAGTCCCCGATTTTTCTTCAATGTATAATCATTTCAAACACGATATGCAGGCACATGAAACCTGAATCAGCCCCCATTGATGTCAAGCCCAGATTTAGCTCCGTTTTATCAGGGCAGCTGTGATAGATACCGATTCCGCGCCGTACAGCGTTACACTGTTTGACGGCTTGTTTTGTGCGCAGCCATTTCGTCCCTGTACGCGCGTACCGCCCCAGTGGTGTTTGAGACACGGGTGCCCGCCTTCATGAGCAACCTAGACAACGTCACTGCAGCCAGGTTCGCCGGAATGAGGACGATCCCGATTGCCCTGAGCTCCGCCGCGGTGTATGCTCGTATCGGTGCGCAGACTATGTTCGCGCGCGTGATAGCCGTGTTGTGCGTCCCCGCCTGCAATGGCATTGCATCAGGACGCGTCCTCGGCTCTCGACTGTCGGCGCTGCGCCTTCTTCAGGGCGTCCCTGGTTGAAGTCCGAGCCAATCGCCACACCCTTTATGCCCTTTATGTCCCCTCTGACATCTATGTTATTGTTGTCCTTGGCGCATTGAGCGGTTCCTTCGTCGATTGCAAGTGCGATGCGTCGCTGCAGATGGCGGCGTGCCGGCGGACTTTGTGCTCAAGCCGTCCGACATGTGCAAGATCTTCGGCGTCGTTGACCGTCCTGGACACAACATTACAACTTTTTACGGTCATCCGCCGCCGCTGTACTGGAACGAGCTCGACTCCAGGCTGCCGGCGCTTGAGGTGAAGGCCCTGTCTCCGTATGAGTTCACCGCTATTTTTTATACGTGGGAGGCGTACCTCAAACGCCACTGTGGCCCCTATTATGTCGACCCCAATTGCGAGCCGGAATATGTTACGTGTGTACCGGCGGATCCTACCTTGCTCGCCAATGACTTCCTCCCACAGATCAGTGAGACCAACGGCGCTGTCGGGTGCGTTTTTTATTGCCGCGCCGTTTTCGCAAGCCCCTAGGTGTTTGATTGCCGTATTCCCGTCGACCATCCTCAGGGATTTGCCACCATTGGTAGTTTACGCCGACACAACGTCTAATAAACGAAAGCAGAAGAAGTACTTAGTAGCTGTCGGCTGAATACTTACATCGCAGCACGCTTCGGCTACATAGCCGACAGCATAATCAATGCTCTGAGACGCCCTTCAGTAGACCACCAGATAGACATCACCTTTACTTGTGCCGCTTCGGCAGCATGACTGGCCAAAGGCGAGGTGGCGCTCGTAATCGTAGTTGTTGTGTTGCGTACTGTGGATGTGCACTGCGCCCCGCCCCCCACGAATGCGAGTCTGAAGCAACCAAGTGAGGAATGTTACGTTCATGGAAAAACCCGGTCAATGTCAGCCGGTCGGCTAAGATCTCGAGATGGATATTGTTGGAATGTTGACTATGCATCTATCTGTAGATATGCCAGATGACAGTGTCTAGTACCACGTATGATATATAGGCTACAGCAATACCCGAGACGAGGAGTTGAATGTAAATATCTTCTAATAGATATAATAAGGGGGACTAGCAATCGGGCAGAAGCCGATAAATTGTAACTGGTCTACACCCTGCAGGATCCAGCAGTGCCAGCAAAAGCTCCCTTACAAAGTGACGGAATTGAAGCTGGCAGACAACAACGTCGACCCCAAGGGAGCCGTTTGTCATGGCTCTGCACGCTACGAGGGCATCCGAGTCAAACCGCCAATCAACTCGTCGATCTGCGAGTGCAATCCGACGACCCTTTTCGACTGGACCAGAACGGACAGGTCGCTGGGCAATCAAGCGACCTGCAATCCTCCCGTGCCCCATCCGTTGATAGACATGGTCTACGCCCTAATGTACACGAACGCGAGCGACACTCCCTACTATGACTCGTCACCTCCTTCTCCTCTGCCGTCGAGGCTGTATTACCTCTCCAAGAAGGTCCTACAGTACGCAGTCACAGGTGGTCAGGAGCGACTGTACAGCTATGGTCCGTATTACAGGTTGCCACAAAAGGTGCGCTATGCAACGAGTGTCGTCCTTACGCGCGGTTGGTGCCTGCATCGGTGAACTATAAGACATTCATCCATCGGGACTCATGCCATACATTTACGAGCTTTGATCACGCGTCATAAAGGACGTCCAAGCCCCCAGTCGACGGAATGAATACCAGAAAGAACAAAATTAAGGGGCCGCGCCAACCTAAGAGGCGGATGCCTCGTTTGGCTGACGGGACGCACTGTTTGCAGATCAGGCGCATCGCATGTCAAGGTGTTAATGGCATCGTGACAAAGCCCCCCCTTCCCAATGCCAAGTGTTGAGCGCGCGCATTTGGACAGGCAGAGTCGCCTGGATGAGCTCGGGTTTCGCTTTTTGAAGTCATGTCAACAGCTTTGTGGTTAAGTTCGGACATTGACTGTGTCTCAACAAGAAAATATGAATATCTGCCATATGCAGAAGGCACAGAACAAACAGTGCCACGCGAAACCTGAATACCCCGCTTGCATTCGCGCTTGCGGCGTGGCATGCTTGCCGAAGTATGTCCTTGACTTTGTTGTGGAACATCAAAGGACAACAGATCATTCAAGGACAACCGAGCATGGTGTGTGGTGCAATTATACATTCATTCCGCTTATTACTTCGACATCTTCGGTATACACATATTACAATTCACCATGTATTTAAGATGGTGTTAGGGTTATCCCATAACATACGACTGTAAGCATATTGAGAGCTCAACAAGCGGATGCATGTGTTGCGGGCATGGGCCTGCGACGACTGAACCTGCCTTGAAGTCCTTGTTTGGACTGGACAGACTCGTGTGTTCCTGTTGTCTAGCCGGCTCGTGTCGTGCTAGTTGCATTGCCTTGTGTGTGTCTTGTTCCTGATGTGTTTGCGTTAATCATTCGACCCCCTGGAGCTGGCCAGTACGGGGAGTGCGTGTCATGAGTCCCCCGAATCGAGTACGGGGAGCATTCTGTGTTTCCTCAATAAATGAGTCCCCTGAAGTTGGATAGTACGGGGAGTGCGTGTCATGAGTCCCTTGAATCGAGTACAGGGCGCCCTGTGTGTGCTTGTTTCTCCCGTGTTTAGGAAGGAGAGGCCGCATGATCATCCACCCTCCGAAATCTGTGTCTAGATGTACGAGGTCACATTCTTGGTGCTTGAGACATTGAAGTGATCCCCATCCGGGGTGCCTTGGTCTCCAGAGCTAGACCCACCTCGGAACGGGGAGTGTTGAAGTACAACTGAGTACTTCTTCCCTCAGTGGGAATTTAACATGCTTATCACGTGTATGCATACCGGAGCTATCCAGTCCTAATTACTAATCCAGTGTCCAGTCACGTCATCCTGGATACTGATCTAGGCTTTCAGACTGATCCCTATCAGTCTCCTATGAATATGTACTCGGTACATGTGTACCTCAAGTAAGTTGTCTGTAAATCTCAACAGAAGGAGGTGTCGTGACGCCGCAAGCCAAGGCAAGGAAGGAATGGAATACCACCAAATGGAAGAGAACGCTCAGGGCAGTGTGTGCTGCTGCCAGATGGCTGCACTTTACATACCAAACGAGATCACTTCTAAATATCGTGATGAGTAGCGCTGTAGGCCCTTTGCTGGCATCCGGATTTCCGGCTTTCCTTTTTATAACGCCTTTCTGGCATCCTACCTTTCCGGTAAGCGCTGCTGCTCGCTAACAATGGTTGCACCTCAAGCGGCATACTTGGCATGTCCATGTCATCACGTCGAGAAAAGGACGAGGGATTAACGCTGCGAAACTCGCCATCTTGCCTCGTTGGACTCAACGTGCGAGAGTTGCGCATATGAGTGTTGTCGTCCAACGGGTAGTAATACGGATAAGCGCCGTTTCTCGACATCATGAAATGTGTTTCATACCTAACAAGTTGTGATATAGGGATTGGCGGAATCTATTTGGCACATGTGGCTAGCTGCGAAACATGCGACTCTGCAGACAAACGGCAAGCGCAGAATCATTATAGTAGCACTGGTCGTGGCGGCCGACATGCACGTCAAGGCGTACGGGGGATCGCTGACGCCTCTGGTCAGACGGACTACCAAGGCGGACGCCGGCAGATTTCTCGTTTGACGGGGTTTCTCTAGACGTTTCAACCGAGGTTCCGAAAAAACGAACACCAAGCGCAGGCAAAAAGAGTTGCCACCTGTGGTAGGTATTGGACCTCCGTCGTGATGTTTTTCACGATATTGCAGCACTTGTGCATCGACAGGGCCGCTGTCAAGAGGGCCAACGAGTTCGAAGACGCCGCCGGCAAGAGGGCCGAAGAGTTCGAAGACGCCGCCGACAAGAGGGCCGAAGAGCTCATACGCAAAATCAGTGAGGTCAGACATGCCGACGCAAGGAGGGCCGAAGATATCAAACGCTACATCGATGAGCTCGAACGCGAAAACGTAGAACTCAAACGTGAAAACGTGGCCCTGGCGAAGAATGCCGAAGATGCCGCCGATCAGAGAGCAAAAGATATCATCGACACAGTGAGGAGGTACAATACAGGCTACTACTCTACAGCTGAATGGGACCTATGACCCCAGAAACGACTTGTGCGTGCTTACCTCAAGCGATTGCAGTGGACCTCTCACTGGCGGACTTAGCCCGATGGAATGGGGCGCACAGCACCTGCAGGTTCGCGATCGCGTCCGACCCTCCCCTGAACAGGGGAATCATGTGATCCAGGTCTTAGCTGGGAGGCAGCATGTCGTTGCACATGTTGCATTGCCATCCCTGGCCAGCGGCGACCGTGTTGCGGACGCATGTGCTCCACGCTTTGCGGCCTGGCGGGGCTGACATTGGGGGCGGCGCGCGACGGTCGGACAGCACGTAGTCCCCACCGTTCTCCAGGACCAGCCTGATCCGCCTGGATTCGTAGGGTCGCTGCCTGACGGTCATAGCTTCCGACAGGACGTCTCCGTCCTCCGGGTCCGTAGCTCCGATGATATCGCGAACGGCCGTGCAGTTGGCGAGGCTTATGATTGGCCGGATATGGGTAAAATTAATTTATTTCTGTTTGACGACATGAATTGCACATGCTATCGAAGGATGAATCTTGCGCATCGCGGGAGCCCATAGCTTCTCTGCCTTTCGGATGTCTTTGTCTGCGCCAGGGAAAAGAGAAAACGTATAAATCCTGCCGTCAAGCTTCGTGCCTTCGATCGACCACGTCATCACGCCATGATCTACGGAGCCTCTCCATGGCTTTGACGAGTTTGTCGGTGTGGGATAGCCCAATGCCTTGCCGATGAGTCCGTCCGTAGGGGTTCCCGTCAACGTCTGTCGCTTCCATGCGCAATCGAGATCGTACTTGGACAGGGATTTTACGATAACGGGAACGCGCGCGTCTGGGATCGATGCGAACAGAAACGAGAAGGACCGCGCTCCTTTCATGACGCCCCATAATGTCAAACACTTCGTCAAAGTACCCATTTCGTCGGAGGCGGCGAGAGCGCCCAGAATGGTGTGTTCATCGAAACGGACTTTGACCTTTATCACCACGGCGATCGTCGACACAAACTTCACAAAGTCGGCTACGGTCATGCTTCTCTACACAGTGCCGAATGGTATTTGCGCTGCAGGTCTTTTTACTTTCTTGCGGGTAGGGGGGTGCCCCAAACCCGGCCAACCCGCCCGCCAGCATCGACGGGTCGATCCCCATGCCGCCCATCATCTTCATGATCTCGCACATGTCGACGTTCGCCAGCATCGCGCTCGCGTCCTTCATGAGCACCGCCGGGTCGATCTCGCCGTTGCCGATGCGCTGGCCGATGCCGGCGCTGACCGACTGGACCAGCGCCTGCATGCCGTCGGGCCGCGACAGCATGTCCGGGTCGACTGCGGCAGGTCCATGCTTTCCAGAAAATATGTGGCCCGTCTGACAAGCAATGGATCCGACCGTCGCGGTCAGGCGCACGTTCACAGACGCCGCGTACGCGCCGCGCGAGTTAACGGTGCGTGTGTACGACGCGCAGACGGGCAAGACCACGGACGTCGTCGCCCTCGAGCTGCTCGCCGACGACAGCATCGGCGACGTCTCGCGCAAGCTGACCGCGCGCCTGGGCGCGCCAGCGTACTGGTGCGTCCAGTCCGACGTCTACCCCGACGGCTACGTCGAGGGCCTGCGGTCCGCGGTCTCGGGCGACGCCGACGTCGCCGTCGCCGGACCGGGCAAGAAGCGCGCCGGAGCCGCGACCGAGCCGCACTGGTGCCCGTATGCCGTCGGGGGGCATCCAGCCGCGCTGCCGGACGTCGTGACGCTCGTCAAGTCCGACGCCGTGCTCGAGCAGCTCCTCGGGGCGTCCGTCCACGCGCGCGTAGTCACGTGCGTCTGCGCTCCTGAATGGGCGGGGCCATCGACCCCCGACGACGGCACGGAGGCCGTCCTGGACGCCATGCGGACCACCGCGCCGTACGGCGAGCGCCTGACGGGCTCGGTGCTGGTCGTGGCGGCGCACGCCATGGTCGCCGACGGAACGCCCGTGAACCGCGACGCCCTCGAGTCCGTCGCCAACGTGGCCGAGCTGTCGACCGACGGCGTCTTCTCCGTCGCGCTCCACCGCGCCAACGGCACGCTGGCCTTCAGGGGTTGGGCTCCGGCGGCCAGGGCCGGCGTGATGACGGCGCCCAAGACGGACCGCGACTGCCGGTCGCTGATCAAGGGCGGCGAAGAGGAGCTGCTCGTCATGGCGGCCGTCCCGGGCGTCGAGGGCGCCGCCAAGGTCCGGATCGCGCCCGACATGTCCGCGACGGTCACGTTGAGGACGGCCGGCGAGCCGCTGGACGCGCTGCGGGCGGTCTTCCAGTCGCCGTCGTTCAGGCGCGCCGTCGAGTCAGCCGTCGACGCGCGTGTCGAGAGCGTCCCGGACGACGCCCTCGACGCCAACCTGGTCAGGTTCCAGAGCCGCCACGTCCTGACCGACGCCAGGGGCGGCGCGCCCGCCATGAACGCCTTCATCAGCGCTCTGGATCGCGCCTCGCCCCTCCTGTCTTACACGCGCACGGAGGAGGGCGTCGAGGTCACGCTCGCCCGGACGCCCAACTACGCCGTGCCGACGCCGGAGCACGAGTTCCTGATGCGCCGGCACCACATGGCGGTGCAGGGGCGCAAGCAGCAGCTGGTCAGGGAGCTGGCCGCCGCGTTCTCGATGTCGATGGAGGCCGCGCGCGCCGAGATGCAGGCCTTCGAAGCGTCCCGCCCCGTCCGCGCGTTCCGCGGCACGACGCCGCCCTACAACAACAAAGTAGTCGCCGTCGTGACGCAGGGCGGCCCCGAGGGCCTCGCGGTGCTGGTCCACTGCGAGTGCGAGCTGCGGTACGCGGAGCGCCTGATGTGGTGCCTGCGCCGTGCGGCCACGTTCTCCAAAAAGGCCCCTGCCGCGGCGACGTCCGGAGACGTCCAGGAGCTGCTGCGCGCCGCCGCGCAAGCGACGGGCCCGGTCAAAGCGACGGAGGTGTCCGCCAAGTACGTCCTGAACCGCCTGTACGCCACCGACCGCGAGCTGTTCGCGTCCTTCAGGCCCGGCTTCCAGATGTACTCCAAGATGTGCGGCGCCGTGGACGGGCGGCAGCCCATCGCGCTCACGCCACAGGCGCTCGCCGACCTCCGAGCCGACGGCAAGCAGCTCGAGGCCGTCGAGACGCGCGGCACGGCGTACGTGTGTCCGCAGGTGTGGTGCCCCGCGCTGCAGACGTCCATGACGGTCGAGGAGTTCGAGGCCGCGGGCTCCAGGTGCCCGGACGGCACGCCCGGCATCGACATGACGCGCGCCAAGTACTGGCGCGGCGCCAAAGCGCGCTTCCCCGGCTTCCTGCCCGCGCATAAGCACTCCGACGGCCTCTGCATGCCGTGCTGCTTCAAGCGCCGGCAGACGGAAGGCGCTCCCGTCGCGAAGGACGTGTCCTACGTCCTTGGCGAAACGCACGTCCCGCTCCCCGAGGCACGCTTCGGCGCCGTCAGGGCGCTGCCGGAAATGCTGCGCCGAGGCGTCCAGGGCGCGACCTTCATGGCCGCGCTCGCCTACTCGCTGGGCCGCTCCCAGGACGCCGTCGTCGAGGACATCTGTAGAGTGTCGACGACCAGGAACCTTATGCGCGTCGGACGCGGCGGCGTCCTCTCGCGGTTCACCGACGTGCGCCACGCGCCGCTAAGGGAAGCCGAGTTTGCGGCGTTCACCAGGACGGCCGCGGGCCGGGCACACCTGGAAGCGACGGGCGCGGCGTCCAGGGGCGCGTCGACCGCGGTACGAGAGCGGTCGCGCGCGCTGTTCGACGCCATCGAAACGTTCAAGGAGTACGTGCGCTCTCCGGACTGCGGCCACTCGTTCCTGCTGCCGGTCCTGCCGCTCGCGTTCCCGGACGTCCTGGTCGGCGTCGTCGAGGAATCCGAGTCGACGGCTCTCGTGCACGCGCCGCTCGGGGGCGCCGCGCCACCGGCGACCATGACGTCGGTGCGCCTCATCCACAAGCAGGGCGCGGCGTACGAACCGCTCGTGTCGAGGCGGATCCGGCGCGCCGCGCTCGTCCCCGGCGACCACGAAGCCGCCATGGTCGTCTCCGCTCACCTGCAGTACCGCGACATCGTCGGGGCCAGGCCGCTCGCCACGCTGTCCGAGGCGCTGCGGGTCAAAAAGCGCGACGTCGCGGCCATCGTCATCGACGACGAACTCCGCGCCGTCGGCGTTGTGCAGGACGACGGCCTTTTCGTGCCGCTCGACGAGCCGGACGGTTCGACGTTCGCCGGCGCTGCCGACATGCTGTACCTGTCCGAGCTGCCCGGCGCGTTTCCGGTCAGGGTATCCGAACGCGAGGCCAGGGCGTTCCTGTCGAGCCTGTCGTCCCTGCCGGGCCTGTCAGGCCTGGCGGGCCTTGAAACGGTGAAGTCGCGCGGCGGGGCCGTGGCGCTGCGCACGAAGGGCGGCGCGATCGTGCCTCTGAGCGACGCGCCGGAGGTCGCCGAGCTTTTCGCGGACGCCCGGGCCGCCGTCGTTCAGTTCGTGCGGTCCAGGCCGGACCCCGCCGATCCGGTGGCCTCGCTGATCGCCGACAACGACGCGCTGCTGTCGCTGCTGGACGCCATGCGCGCGCACCTGCAGAACGAGCACCTCGAGGAGATGTGGGTGCTCAACCACGCGCTGTGCCCGTACCCTCGCGAGACTCGCGCCGCGCGCCTCCTGGAGCTCACCAGCCCGGTGCACTCCCGCGCGTCGGACGCCGTGACCACCAAGGCCGTCAACATGCTCATGACGCACCAGAGGCTGCCCAAGGCCGCGACGTCACAGGTCTCCGACGTCGTCGTTGCGAACGAGGACGACGTCGTGGACGGGACGCTCGCCGCCGCGATCGCGGCCCTCAGCCTCCCCGAAGATCACGTCGACGTCGTCCGTCGAGCCCTCGCGTCGCACGCGCCGAGCGACCCGGTGTCCAGCTTTTCGGAGCCGGTGACCCTGACGCAGGCGTGGGCGTCGCCAGCACGCGGCCTCGAGCTGTTCAAGACGCCCGGGTCCGTCGATCCCATCGCCGCCGTGGCCGCCATAGCGTCCGCGATCGGCGTCCGGGTCAAGGCGACCACGCACCGATACGTCCAGGACGCCGTCCGCGACATCGCGACGGCCGCCGAGCTCGGCAACCCGGTGACCGAGATGGGCCTGCACCACGAGGTCGAGCGCACCGCGGTCGCGGACCTCGAGAGGGCGAAGGTCAAGAAGGGCGACGTCGTGCGCCGGCTGACGACGCGCTTGCTGACGCGCGAGAAGTTTCAGGTCGGCACGGGCGACGTCGCGCGAGCGCTGAGCGGCCCGCACAACGTCGCTGTCGTCCTGGGTCCGCAGGGCTCCTTCGTCGCGGGCTCGGGCGACCTCGTGACCGTCGTGCTCCTGTACGGCGGCACCGGTGTGGCGGTCGCAACGCGCGAGCGGTCGCCCGTCATCAAGAGGAAGGTTCTGCCGAAGGGCATCGCCGTGCTGGTGAACTCGCACTTCCATCGGTTCTCGAAGCCCCGAAGATGATTGTGTTAGCGGCGGCTCCCGTACGTGCGAATGGCGTCTCGTAGCTGCGTCCACGCGTCGGACTCGCCATGGTCGCCGTCATCAAAGCGTGCGGCGACCGCCGCGACCCTGAAGCTCGCCTTCGGCTTGAAGGCACGGTCGCGAAACATCGCCCTCGCGACTCGGACGACCTCGGGGCGCATGCCGCCGTTCCATACGGTGACTCTCACGGCGTTCATGCCGCGCGGCCACGGGAGGCCTTGTTCGTGCATCGCCGAGAGGACGTCGAAGCCCATGAAGAACGTCACGTCTGCCAGGCTTCCAGGGATGGACGCATGCGCGGACATCGAACTCGCCGAAGGGACCACGACCGCCTTGAGCTTGCTTTGCGTGACGTCTGTCAGGTCCAGGAGTCCCTTGGGCCCAGATGGTAAGACGGCCAGAGGACGCATCCGATACAGCCGCTTGGAGCACGCCCACAAGGCGTCGGGAAAGGCGGCCGTCAGCGGACCCTTGACGACTTCTATCACGTCTTCCATGGCGAAGCTTGCCGAAGCTTGACCACAGTAACACGGGCGTCAAATTTTCCTGGCAAACATGTGTTATCCAAATTGGGTTAGGGGGGCGCAGGGCCTTTAGGCTGGCGCACTTAGGAGGATGAATCCTCCAGGCATAAAAGGGCCCGCGGCAGAGACGCCGCCCAGAGCGATGGACGACGCCACATACAGGGACCTGGCTTCCAGGTCGGTGGGCTACCCCGGCAACCTGGCCTACGACTTCTCCGGCGTCGCGCACACGCTGGCGTGGCACCTGAACAACGTCGGCGACCCCGCCGTGCCCGGCACGTCCGCCATGCACTCCAAGGCCGAGGAGCTGCGCGTCCTCGACTTTTTCCGCGACCTGTGGCGCTGCCCGCCGGAGTCGTGGGGCTACGTCACGCACTCGGGCACGGAGGGCAACCTGCAGGGCGTCCTCGACGCTCGCGACGCGCTGGGCGACCCCGTGCTGTACGCGTCGCAGGAGGCGCATTACTCGATCGCCAAGATCGCGCGGATGCTGCGCGTGCGCCTGGTCGTCGTCGCGACAGACGCGCGGGGACACATGGACATGGAGGACCTGGAGGCGGTCCTGAACGCGTCGCGGCCCGCGCTGGTGGTCGTCAACGTCGGGAGCACCATGAAGGGCGCCATCGACGACGCCGACGCGATACGGTCTGTCCTGCGGGCGTCTGGCGCGCCGTTCCGGATCCACGCCGACGCCGCGCTCATGGGCGGCATGCTGCCGTTCCTGGACGACCGCCCCTTCTTCCGAGCAGTCGACTCGGCGAGCGTGTCGGGTCACAAATTTTTCGGCGTGCCGTTCCCGTGCGGCGCGTACCTGTCGCGCGGCCGACCCGGCGGCGGCAGGACGGAAGTCACCGGCTCCCTGGACAGCACGGTCTCGGGCAGCCGCAGCGGCCACGGCGCGCTCTTCCTGGACCACATCATCGCGTGCAAGGGCGTCGCCGGCTTCCGCGAGGACGCGATCGCGTGCGTCGACGCCGCGCAGCACCTGGTCGCCATCGTGGGACCCTGAATGGGGCGCTTGGCACAATCAACGGTCGCCCATCGTCGTCATGAAGCGAGCGCCCGACGCGATCGTCAAGCGCTGGCAGCTGGCGTCCCAGGGCGGCCTGTCGCACGTCGTCGCGATGCCGCACGTCACCAAGCGCAAGCTGAACGTCCTGGCGCGCGAGATGCGCGCCTGCCGGCCGCCGCGAGTGCCGCTCTGAAGGGTCACCCGCGGGCACCGGCATAAAGAAATCGGGGCGTTCTGACAGACACGGAAGGATGGACGCCATGACGCAGACCGACGCCGACATCCAGGGCGCCGCCAGAGCCCATGGCGGGGACCCCGTCCTGCACGACCCCCACCCCAGCTACTCGCTCTTTCCCATCAAGTACGAGCCCCTCTGGCGACTGTACAAGCTGGCGTCCGACTCGTACTGGACGGCCGAGGAGATCGACCTCTCCGGCGACGTCGCCGCCTGGGACAAGCTGACCGACGGCGAACGCCAGCTGCTGTCGTCGACGCTCGCCTTCTTCGCGTGCTCCGACGCGCTGGTGAACGAGAACATCTGCGCCAACTTCATGAACGAGGTCGCGCCCCAGGAGGCCAAGGCGTTCTACGCGTTCCAGCTCGCCATGGAGTCGGTGCACTCCGAGGTCTACTCGCTGCTGATCGAGACCCTGATCAAGGACCAGGCCAAGCGCGAGGCGCTTTTCGACGCCATCCACACCGTGCCCGTCATCGGCAAGAAGGCCGAGTGGGCGCGCCGCTGGGCGCACGGCGACGCGCCCTTCTGCCAGCGCCTGTTCGCGTTCGCCATCTTCGAGGGCGTCTTCTTCCAGGGCTCGTTCGCCGCCATCTTCTACTTGAAGTCCAAGGGCATCGTCATGCCGGGCCTGCACCACTCCAACGCGCTCATCTCGCGCGACGAGGCGCTGCACACCGAGTTCGCGACCACGCTGCACGGCGTCCTGCAGCCCGACAACCAGATCGCAGAAGCGACCGCCGGCGCCATGCTGCGCGAGGCTCTGCTCCTCGAGCAGGAGTTCGTGACGGAGGCGCTGCCGTGCACGCTGCTCGGCATGAGCGCCAGCAGCATGGTGCAGTACCTGCAGTTCGTGGGCGACCGCCTCATGCAGCAGATGGGCTTCAAGGCCGTCTTCGGCGCCGCCAACCCGTACCCCTTCATGACGCTCGCCGGCCTGGACTCCAAGGTCAACTTCTTCGAGAGCCGCGTCGCCGAGTACAGCCGCGCAAACCTGCACAAGAGCGAGCTGTCGCGCCCAGGCGCCCCGACGTCCAGCGAGTCGGACGACGACCAAGACTTTTAGACGCACAACAGATCGTTTCTGGACGTCATTCAGGGACGTGCAGATCGTACTGTCTTTTACGCCGAGGCGACGCTGTCTCGAGGGGGCCACCCAATTGGCTGCCACCGCATACCAAGCCTCGATGGCAGGAGGTCCTGCATCCCCGATGTCCAGCATGCCCGCGTGTCAGCAGCAGAAGAAGTGCCCCCAGTGCGGTGAAGACCTTGTCGTCGAGGAGAAGTGCACCTTTCACGGCGACTGGTACTGCGAGTGCGCTGACTGCGGAGCGCTGCTGGACTTCGACGACCCCTGCACCGACGCCCTCGACCTGGACTGATGGCCAGCCTCCCGAACGCCGTCCTCGCGGCCAACGTCAAGCTAGCGTACGAGCGCGTCCGCGGCGCGAGCTCCATGACCGACGCCGACCTCGCGACCGCCATCGCTGCCGTCGGCCAGCTGTCCGCCGTCGCCGAGATGAACCTCCGCGACCTCGTCGCTGAGAGAGAGTCCCGCGGGGGGTGCGAGCCGGACCGCGCCCGTCTCGACGCCGAAAAGGAGGAGGCGCGCCGAGCACGCAAGCGCATCAGGGACGCGGCGTACCGCGAGCGCAAGCGCGCCCAGAAGCTGGAGGCCGGCAGGCAAGAGATCGTCGCCTGAGCTCGCCGAAGCTCGAGCACGGCACCCACGTCCACGATAGGAGACGGCGAGCAGATCGTGTTATGACGGCATCCAAGGAGACGACGACGTCCATGAAAGGGAGACGGCGAGCAGATCGTGTATTTGACGGCATCCCAGGAGACGACCACGTCCATGAAAGGAGACGCCGAGCAGATCGTGATTTGACGGCACCCAAGGAGACGACCACGTCCATGAAAGGAGACGCCGTGTTCTGACGGCGTCCAAGGAGACGACGACGATTCCGAGGCGAACGATCCCAAAAAAAAAAACTGCCCCGATGCCCCCTGTAGTCACAACCACGGCTGCGTTGGATCCTGGCTTTACGCTGTCTTTGACGCAAAGGAATGAAAAAATGCGATGGGACTGAAGGGCGCAGGCAATCACGAAGGCATACCATGTCGGCCACCCAATTGTGCTCAACGAGTACAAGCTGCGACCTAAAGGACTGGGCCAGACACCTGTTCTCTTGACGCATCGCACACCTGGATAGCATCTTTTCGCGGAGGCCTTTGACCTGACAACCATCGTCCTCGTAGTCATGTACAGTTCAGGTCGTCAAGGGAGCAGGCGTCGGCAGCCGACGCTGGACCATCATGAAGACAGGGTCCGCCAGTTGGCAGAGGCTCTTCTCGTCGCAATTCAGGAGCGCGACGCCGCCAACCAGGAACGCGACGCCGTCCTCGCCGTGGCGGAGGAAGCCGTTGCCCTTCAACGCGACGAAGAGCCTCGTATGCGCCACTGCATCGATGACCTACGCGCTCGACGTGGACCGGGCGTCGGCGACGACACCCTGCGCAGGTAATTATCATGCGCCCTTGCTTGAACGACGCACCTTGTGTTGTTTGTGTTGCATGATCTCATCCTTGCCGTGTCGTTCGCAGGGTCATGGCCGCCGCCTCGTCGGGGTCCACGTCGCGCTACACCGGCTCGATGGATGAAATCCCCGACGGCTTTGCCGATGCTTGGGAGGAGCTCATGGACCTGCAGGTCACCTTCAGGCAGGACACGCGTCCACTGCGCGACTGGTGCTGTTTCGAGACGACCATCGGCCACCCCCGTTGCGTCCTCCAGCTCATGCATCCGCCCGTGGACGGCTCCGTCGGCTGGACACTGGCGTTCTCCGTCGAGCAGTCCGACAAATCCATCTTCATGTACCTCATGACCACCGCCTGCAGCATGCTCGGGGTCCCGAGTATCATCGTCGTGTGCGAGACCCTGGACAACGCGCGCGGCGTCGAAGGTAAGATGAACGGTCTGCGCGACGCCATCCGCGCCGCCGCGTGCGCCGCCGGTCATGACGTTGCCGCGCTGTCCGAGACGCTGTTCATGGACGGCAAAGCCAAGAACTGGGAGGCACTGGATCCCGAGGACTTCGACCGGACGCTCGTCGTCCCGGGCACTTACCTCGCTGCCGTCCAGAAGACCGCCGACTTCCTGGAGGAGACCGATATCCGCCCGCAGATCTTTGTCGACGAGGGCGACAAGCTCAGCAAGACCGCGTTCCTCCTTAGCGCCAGGCCCGACACTCTCAGTTGCATGGATCGCTTCCTGCAGAAGATGTACGGCTGCGCGCGCGGCGTCACCTGCGTCACCGCGACGCCTGGCGCCTTCCTGCGATGGGGTCAGCTCAACGGGCTCAAGTTCCGAGCCTTCGTTTCCGACCTCGACAAGCTCAAGCGCCGGGGCTACGAGATCGGCGAGAATTTCTTCCACAGTCGGCACTGCTCGGACGTCACAGACAAGGACTACGACGCCCTGTCGGGCTTCTTCCTGCCGCATCACCTCGCTGGCGTCCAGGAGATGCGCGACCTCCGCGGCTCGGCGCGCGGCCTGCTCGCCATGTGGGCAATCAACCACGCGCACAACCCCTCTGGGTCATTCTCCAACTACGACATGGCGAGGGTGCTGGTTCATGGCAACGACGATGAGAAGACCTTCGGGCGGCACGCCGTTCCTGAGTGCGAGGCATGGGACCCCGACGCGTTCGCCGTCGTCGTGGTGGGAAGCAAAGCCTACGTGACGTGCCGCGAGCTCGCAGGTACGCGCGCGCCGGGCGGCTGGCAGGGTTTCAAGGGGTTCGGCAAGCTGGGAGTCAAGTCGCCGCTGGACCTCGCCGTCGACTGGATCCACGAGACCTTCGAGGACGCCATCGAGCGCCCGCTCCACCTCTTCGGGTACGAGTCCTTCATCCGCTCGTTCAGCCCGCGATTCTACGGCCGCTGCCTGACGCACCTATTCTCGCACCTCAAGAAGGCGAAGAGCACCGACTGCGCGACGCAGCTGGGCAAGCGCGCCTGCGGCTCAGGCGTCCCGACACAGCTGCTGGAGAACGGGCTGACGAGCTGCCAGGTCTTCTCGACGTCGGCGGACTTCAAAGTCACCAAGTGCTACGCCGCCTACATGCGCGAGATCCTGCAGTACGCGCTGGACGACTACGTGTCCATGGAGCACGTGTTCGAGGGCGGCGAGCCCGGCAAGGAGCTGCCGGCGTTCTGCGCTTCGATGAAGGGGTCCAAGCGCGGGCACTGGGGCGCCGGTCAGAAGGCGCACGGCGACCCTATCATCCGCCTGGACCCGCGGTCGTCGCGGGTTATCCCCGGCAGCGAGCAGGAGGCGGCGCGCTCGGCGGAGTACCGAGCGGTTCTGCAAGCGGCGGCGGATCCCATGCGGGAGGTGGCCGTGGTGGAGGTCGCCGACCAGATCGATGACGAGGTGGAGGACGTCGCTCAGCCCGTCGTCGAGGAGCCCGTTCGACCTGTCCGTGGTGCGTCTCACGCGTTTCATTTGCCATGCACATCGCGTGGTCTGACGATGGCCTTAAGTGGTGAATGCCTCGATGATATGTTGTGTCGCCCTTCACTAGTCACACATTGTATTGCATGTTGACTGAACTTGGCGTGTTTGGCGCAGGGCCCGTGAGGCCGGACGCTCGCCAGACTCTGCTGCAGCAGACATATGATATGGTCGGCGGAGACACATCGGTGTCCTTCACTTTGGCGGACATGCGTGCCCACAGCCCCGTCCTGGAGGAGCTCGTCCGAAGCCGAGGAGAGTACGGCCAGAACCAGTGTGTCCTGCAGCGCGCTGCGCGTATGGGGCTTCTGATCCATGACCAAGACTCTCCGATGTACCAGCTCACCCCTGCCGGCAGGGCGTTCGTCCTGGCGATGTGACTCTATTTGGTGTGTCCAGGAGGGAACCCTATGAGCCACTCCACGAATGACGGGTTGATGGTCAGACTGTCGTCGGTTTGTGCTTGCTGCCTGTTTCCAATCTTAGCCACGAACATGGCGAAGGTGGACAGATCTTGTAGCGTTCTTTTAGTTAGCACGTGACTGTGGCTCAATGCTGTCACGCGAGGTGTTGGCCACAACTGGGTGGAGTGCTTTGCTGTCAGAATTGCTAGCGTGTTTCTTGCCGCATGCGTGTTTGTGCGGTAGTGCTCGGGATCTACTGTCAATTGCGGATGCCTGAACTCAACAGTGTAATCCCCTTTGACGCAAACCCTTTGTCCTTGTGTCCGTTGGCCGTGTTTGCATGCACCGTTTGTTGGCTTGCCAATCACCGTTTTTTCGTAATGGATTGGTCCGGACTGATCCGCCAGCATTGTTGCGTCGCGCATCACGAATCCGGTGAACATCCTCACGAATGCCATTCTGGCCGCCGTCGGAACGAGGGAGTTCCCTAACATCGTCATCCTCCGCCGATAATCTTCGGCCCTTGGCGTCATGAGTTTGGGAGGTCGAGTGTTCCAAGGATTTCTGTGCCGAGCAGCGTCAAAGTCATCAAGGGTGATGTCGCTCGCATCGCCAAACAGAACCATCTGGACCGTTGTTGTGGGGCCCCGACGTCCTTTGCTGGCGATATTGTCCAACGTACCGAAAACCCTTCTGCCTCCAAGCTGTTCACAATTGTTTCGAAATCTGCGCCCCCGTTGACCGTCAAGACACCCACCACGTTTTCTAGGATAACGGCAGTTGGCCTGAGCGCGCGCACGACCTTCATTGTGTCGTGAAAGAGCGAGCTCGCTGTGTTGGACAGACCTTCCATGCCCCCCGCCAAACTGAACCCAGTGCATGGGAACCCCGCCGTCACCAGGTGAACTGGCCTGTTGCCGACCGCAGCTTTGATCCCAGAGACATTCTTGACATCATCGATGACCCGTGCTTTGGGCAACCTTCCGTCCGCCATCATGTGCTCGAGTGTCGTCCGTACATCGGCGCTCTTGTCGCAGTAAGCGATCGGTCGGAACATCCCGTGGAGCGCCAGGGCAAATCCCCCTATTCCAGTGAACAAGTCCACGCTGTGCAGCACCATGTCCTACACGTCTCGTGCTACAAAAGCCGTGCGGGCGCTCGAAGCACGGTACGCTGGCGCATTAAAAGCTATTGCTGGGACGACATCCTTCCCATGGATGGTGACGGCGTGAGTTTGCGCACGCTAACGGGCGGCCAGGTCGTCTTCGTCGTGGCAAGGAGGGTTGCGTAATTCGGCAGTTTGCGACGGCATACAATGTCGGCCACCCAATTGTGCTCAACGAGTACAAGCTGCGACCTAAAGGACTGGGCCAGACACCGTTCTGCATCGCACAAGTTGATAGCAGGGCCTTTGACCTGGCAACGTAGTCATGTTCAATTCAGGTCGTCAAGGGAGCGGGCGTCGGCAGCCGACGTTCGACGTCGCCCATCATGAGAAGATCCGCCAGTTGTTAGAGGCCGCTTTAGCGGAAAATCAGGCCATTCTCGTCGCCATTCAGTCCGCCAACCAGGAACGCGACGCCGTCCTCGCCGTGGCGGAGGAAGCCGTCGCCGATCCTGAAGAGAGGCGCCAGCGCTTAGAGGAGGCCGTCTTAGCGGCAGATTGGGCTGTTGTCGCCGCCGATCATGAAGAGAGAATTCAGCAGTTGGAGGAGGCCGTCTTCGCGGCAAATCGGGCTGTTCTCGTCGCCAACCAGGAACGCGACGCCGCACTCACCGCGGCGGAGGAAGCCTTGAGCCTTCTTCGCGACCAACAGGCTTCCAGCAGGCGTGTGCGCCGCTGCATCGATGCCCTCCGCCCTCGACGTGGTCCGGGCGTCGGCGACGACACCCTGCGCAGGTAAATATCTTACGCCCTCGTATGGCCTGTGTTGCATGATCTCATCCTTGCCGTCTCTTTGGCTGCCGCCACGTCGCGCCTCACCGGCTCGATCGATGAAATCCCTCGATGCGTCCAAACTGTTACGAGCATGACTTACTCGGCGCCTTGTTTTGCAGGCATGGTTCCGAGGGACCGCTTGATGGTCCTGTTCTTCAACGCTGTGAAGGGAGACGCTTCGAGGGTGATGACTCTGGATCAGCTCAGGACGAACCCGGGCATTTTCCCCCACATGTACATGTAGTGCGTGGCCCATGCTGAACAGCGTGGATCTGTTCACTGGAATAGGAGGATTCGCTCTAGCTTTCAAGGGAGTTTACAAACCTCTTCTGTATTGCGACAAGGATCCGGATGTGTTGCTAGTCCTGGACTCGATGATGAGGAAGGGAGTTCTGCCGCGTGCAGACGTGGTCAACGATGTAAAAGATACCGCCGCTATCGTCAAGTCTGTTGCAAATAGGAAGGTTGACCTGTTGACGGCTGGGTTCCCGTGCACCGGGTTTTCGAAAGCTGGCGCATTTCTCACAGGCGCCTCTTGCGGGACTCGCGCTGGACGCGAGCGCATTGATCGCGCCCATCTTGACGCCGAAAAGGAGGAGGCGCGCCGAGCGCGCAAGCGCATCAGGGACGCTGCGTACCGCGAGCGCAAGCGCGCCCAGAAGCTGGAGGCCGGCAGGCAAGAGATCGTCGCCCGAACTTGCCGAAGCTTGACCACGGCACCCACGTCCTTGAAAGAAGACGCCGAGCAGAGCGTCGTCGCACGATCCCAAAAAAGAAAAACCTGCCCGATGCCCCCTGTAGTCACGACCACGGCTGCGGCGTCTCCTGGCTTAACGCTATCCTCTGCTCTCCTTGACGCAAAAGGATGAAAGATGCGACGGGTCAAGGTCGGCATGACCATCAACCTCGCGTTCCTGGAATGGCTGATGGGGTTCCCCGTGGGATGGACGGCGCTTTGAGACCAGACTGACAACCATGCACAAGGTGGGAGACATCGGCCTTAAGGTTTTTTTTACTGTGGTTGGGACGTTTTTTGGCGCCTCCAGTTGACGGCTGCCGTGCCCCCCCGGTGGGGATCGTGGGATCAATCTGCCGTCTGATCATAGAAGGTAGCGAGATTGATCCCGCGACACCCCTGGAGAGAACAATGAATGCGAACACCTCACGAGCGACCGATCGGTGAAGAGACCTGGAGAGTAGGCATCGTTGAGGGCTGCTCTTGAAGTCGAAGAGATTAGCACCAAGTGGAATCCACTGCGATCGGCCTTCTTGGACTTGCGCTCGGCGCTCAGACCGAACGCCAGCAACAGAACCTTTCGGTACAGAAGGAACGATGTCGTGCTCGTCTTGACCTCAAAGAGCTTGTTGAACGCGGCAAGCTCCTTGGGCGCCATGCCGTTCCTGAAAGCGGTGCACGCCTTCTCAATCATTTCCGTGTTCACGGTGACATCCTCATACCTGTACATCGCGGCCGCCTGATCGGCCGTCACGCTGGAGCTGAGAAGCGTCTGCCCGGTGATGAGCATCGAGTAGTGCGCGCGCAGCTTCGACTTGTACAGATCGAGCGTACCGTCGCCCGATGTGAACGATATGCGGTCCATCTTCCTCGACATGGAGTCGCGATTCTGCTGGATCGTCGACGTCTTCATCATCATGTACCGCTTGGCCTGCATGTATCGCTCCTGAGCGTTGTCGTGCATGACGTACTCTTTGAAGAAATTCGTGTCCACCCTCTCTACGGGCACCATCCAGAGGCGTTCCGCGTAGTCGTACATGCGCTTAGCGGCCTTCTCGATGTCGGACGATCGATCCATCGCGTCGCAGATAATCCTGTATCGGTGCGCGCCGTCGGGGAGAGCGGCCAGCATGGGAACCTGATCGAAGTCGACTTTATCGGTCGTCTTGATGGAAGCCATCAAGACACCCGTGTCCACGTCGTACTGAGACTCGTCGACCTCCTCGGATCCCGTGAGGCATTGGATGCCATAGTCATCGCGAAGGGTGTTTTCCAGCGTCGCCGAATAGTACAGGAGGCTCCTGTGACGCATCATGACGATGCCCTTCACCACGATGTAGCTCAGGCGGTCGGGATCGTACTTGATGCACCCGTCCACGATGACGTGCGGCGCGGAGAACGACAGCTGTGATGACGCGAGGTAGTACTTGTTCAGAACCGACACGTCCTGGCGCAGCATCCGATCGATCTCCTGATCGCTACATGGGAGCGTGCGGTCGTAGGAGGTGTCCTGGACAAACAGGTTCATGTCGCCGTCCGTCAGGTTGCGGACGCGGAACAGCTGTTGGAGGCTGATGTCGACGCTGGGCGTTGCCGTCGAGTTGACCAGGAACGCCACCAAGCAGTCGAAATGGACCGCCTCGAACGACACACCCGCCGACACAGACGGGCTGTACACCAGGAGATCGCACGACTTCCACAGCTCGTTGACGTTGCTCAGAGACTCCGACACGCCGCTGTAGTATGCCAGGATCCTGGTTTGAGGCCTGACAGCACTGACATACGCATCGAGCATGGTGACAAACGCCTTTGTCGACGAGCAGACGACCACGCGCTTCCCCTCCGCGAGTTTCTCCATGACTTTCGCCAGTGCGCTCGTCGCGAGAGAGTGCTCGTCGATGACACCGCCGCAGGCCCCCCTGGACACCCTGACGGTCGCGGATCGGTTGGACGGGCGAACGTAACGGTTCCTCACCCAAAGCGGCGCGACCGCTTTGAACCGCGCGATGTAGTCGACAATCTGCTTGGAGAACGTCATGTCGATGCACGCGTCAACAAAGTATGCGTGCCGCGTTTGCTGGAGCAGCAGCTCGAAAAGCGTTGCATTCTCCGAGCTCTTGGCCATTAGGGGGGAGTTGAAGTGCAGGAGAACCGACACCGCCTCGTCCACAAAGACGTAGTCGAAGTTCCTAGTGCTCACTCGCCACAAGGAATCGAGGCACACCACAACCCGCGCCGCGCTGATGGGGCCCGACTCCGCCTGGTAGTCGACGAAACCGTGGGACGCAAAGTCGCCGTGGAGCTTGCGCGCGAGCGACTTGCTGAAGGTGACGACCAACGCCTTGGTGTTCTTCTCGAACTCGCGGTGCACCAGCTCGATCATGGCCTTCGTCTTACCGACGCCCATGCCTCCGCGGACGCAGACGACGGGGGCGACGGGAAGCGGCCGCATCGTCGGTTCGTCATAATCTTGAGCCCAAATGATGCTGTCTTGTTGCGGATGCATGCTGTCAAGGTGCATGCTGTCGCGTACCGCGATGTCGACGTCGTCGTAGTGCTTGATCATGTACCCGGAGGTCCCCTCGTACTTTTTGCGACAGTCATCGTCGTTGCAGCGCACCGTCAGGTCGGGGTTCGCGCCTCTGCTGGTCAGGTACACGTGGTTGCTTTTATGCTGGCGTCCGGCGTACGGGCAGCGCGCATCCTTGAGTCGGTAGATGGTGGTGTCGTCGTACAGGTCCATGACGGCGCTGACCTTGACGGGTCCCTTCATCAGCTCGACCAGGCACGCTTTGGAGTTGAAAAGGTTCGTGTATCTGGTCAGGACTTCGGAGGGCGTAACCTGCATGACGGACGCTACGGACGGCTTATGCACACGCTCCTTCACTTTTTGCTGCGGCGGAACGGCGGACGGCGCGGAGACGCAGGGTGGGTTCGACCAGAACACCGGCTGTTGGACGTGCACTCTCGCCAGCATGGCCACAGGGTCCGTGGTCGACCCAGCGATGGGGAGGAGCGGGTTGTTCTTCTCGAACTTCTCCTGGTACAGAGCCCGGAGGCATCGCAAGGTGCCGTGAAGGCTGTCGTCGACCACGCACACCGGACCCATCATGAGCTCGGGAAACGCGTCCGCCCGCCGCTCGATCCATCTATAGAACGACAGTGTGAAGTGCTTGTGCGCCAAGTGACCGCGCATGCCGATGTGCGCGACGAGACGTCTTGTTTGGTTTTGTTTGATCGTGGAGTCCGCGGCGTTCGCGTTATCACCGAGGACGACCACGAACTGGCGGCCGTGGTACTCCTCACAGAAGTCCTGGAACGCGCGAACGAGCGCGTCGAGTACGGTCGCCGGATCGTACGTGTTGTCCTTTCGGTCGACGTCTATGAACGTCATGGTGTCGTGGTGCCCACGGATGATCTCGTAAAGGTTGTGGCCGGGGTTCGCGCGAAGGACCCCGGCGTACTCCTCGAACGTCTCGAACTCGATGTAAACCTTGTTGCCGCCGGCCTGGGTGTCGTGCGCGAGCTGATAAGGGGTCACGTTCGGGAGTGCCGCCAATGAGTACGACCATGTGCTGAACGCCACATCCTCGGATCCATAGGGCGCGACGTGAAATGCGTTGCTCCGCCGGGACGTTACTGACCGGGAGGTCCTCATGGCTCTGACCTAAGATGAGAAAATAAATCCCGGCGAGTTGCGTCCCGCCAGGTGAATTCGATGTCGCGGCGCCGCGACCGATGCATAAAGAAAAATGTCTTATCCTGCTACAAGACGGCCTCTGACTCCATGGACGCTTGCGAAGGAACATCTACCCACACCATAGATCGTAGTCGTCCCATCTCTCGTCCGGCGAGCTTCTACGTCCGCTTACGCGGCCCAAATGATATCGTGTACGAGACGGACAGTACAACGCAGTTGACTACGAAAATTCTCAAGTTTGGCATCGCATACGAAGTCGACCACAGAGACTGCAGTTACGTTCATCATAACCGAGACAACGGCTACATGGCATTCAGCTTCACCTGTCGTACACGCGCCGAGGCAAGCGCCGTTGAGAGAGTCGTCCGATCCCAGTTCGAGGAAGTTGCCGTTCGGAATTCGTTTGAGTACTTGGACGTCGCCGGTGTCGCGGCCAGGCTGGGGCACAGGTACGTGGCCAGTTCATACGAGAACTACGTGGCGGTGGGCCGCAAGCTGTTCGTCCATATGGTGGAGACCGCCAAGCTCGTGTTTCCTGGGAAATACCTGGGTCACTACGGTCTGGAGTACCAGGCAGCGATGCAAGGCTCGTCCAAGAAGCTCACTGGATCATGGAAGGCGATCAGCGAGTCTCTCGCGATGGAGTACGGCTTCAGAAGTCCATCGATCACCTGGACCGCTTTGAGCTCCGAACACCGAGAGCCTGACGTCACGGTGTCTGTGAGGCATGATCGGCAGCCTGTGGTACCGCGAAAATACGCTTGGAGAGATACCCCCTTCGAGGACGTTCCAGTGTTCGCCACAATGGAACGGGGCGAGGCCATGTACGCGGCGGTCGCGGCCAACATGGAACGTGCGAGCGACACGGACAAGGCGGGCAAGGTCCTGCACGACTATGCGGCGCGGAAGTACCAGATCGATCCCGAAAAAATCGACGAGCCCTTCTACAACAGCTACGTCCGCTCGCCTGATGCGTCCAGCAACTTTTACAGAGCAAAGCGCTTCGCTCTTGCCACAAACAAGACGCCGGAAGAGATTCGCCTGATCATGTCCAGGGTCATGGATGGCGTGATGGCGACTTCCGACCCCAACATCAAGGTTTACCGCACCAAGCTCAAGAATCACTACACACTTCTCATCAAAGCGCAGGAGCTCATTCGTGGCTGCTTGCCACAGAGTGCGGATGCGGCCAAGTTTAGCGCGCTCCAGAACGTCACTATCACCGATGCCACAATGTGCGAACAGGTTATAAAGCTGAAGGAGGGCATGGATGCCTCGGAGTTGAAGCAACTGTACAAGGTTTTGGACCTCAAGGACAAGGCTACGACGTTCGTCTTCTTCCGAAAAGTGTTGGCGATGGCGTTCGGATTCGGATTGGAACGCCACAACACGGGTAAGTTGACAAAGGCGTGGCACTTCCTCGATATCAAGCAAGACTGGCTCCGCGATCTCAGGGCGTTGTATTCGCCTTCGATGCTGGACGCTGAGGAAGAATGCGATCCAGCAGAGCATATTCCGCTGAAGGCGCCCCGATTTTCCAGTAACGCGCGCGTGAAGTCGTCCCAATGAACCAGCCTCCAGACCGGCAGCGTTTACTGTGGTTGGGACGTTTTTTGGCGCCTCCAGTGGACGGCTGCCGTGCCCCCCCGGTGGGGATCGTGGGATCAATCTGCCGTCTGATCATAGAAGGTAGCGAGATTGATCCCGCGACAGCCCTGGAGAGAACACCTCTCGAGCGACCGACCGTTGGTAAAGAGACCTGGAGAGCAGGCCTCGCCGCGGGCTGATCTTGACCTTGAAAAGCTTGATCACGGAGTCTCGTTGCATGTCAGTTTCGCTCGGGCATAAAGAACGTGCGCGTACGTTCAGACATACCTCGATCCACCATGTCTGCTAGACGCGCCCTCACGAGCTCGATCAAGTTCGCCGTATCGGCACGGCAACATTACTTGTGCAACTCGTGCAAGTCACTGTTCACCGAGAACTGGGAGATAGATCACATCGTTCCACTGGCGGATGGAGGCGATGACGTCGAGGAAAACATGCAAGCTCTGTGCAAGGATTGTCACAACGACAAGACGACCGAGGAGCACCGCATGAGATCTTGGCTGCCGAGGGAGCGCGGCGCGGCCCGGCGTTTGGTTGCGGAGATGCTCCGCGATAAAGTGCTGTCAGCGAATTCGGCTGATGAAGACGTTGTCGTCGACTACGAGGTCGCCATCTCGGCAGTACGGGACATGGAGGGCACGATGACGGAGTCACAGCTGTCGCTGTATCTGGACCTGTTCGGCCTCGGGAAGCAGCACAAAGAGATTGCCGTCCTACAGAGCATTTTCTCGCAGATGTTCAGCATCGAGGTGCGGAGGCTAGGGGAGAAGAGCTCGGAAGTCCGCTTCGACCTGAGGCACATCCGGAAAGCAGCGAGGGCGTTCTCTCAAGGTGCCCCCGCCGCATATACCACCCTCGACGCGTCCCCATGCTTCGCTCAGCGCAAGACGCGCATGACATCTCGCCGCAGTCTCCCCGCAGTATCGTCCCCCAGGAAAGATGACACGTCCTCTGTAGAAGTGGCGAATCAGGACAGTGCATTGAAGGATACCATGCACCCTCAGGAGGAGCTCGTCCAGTGGGACGAAGACTACGACGAGCCGTCGATGCGAGCGTACCCGGAGCGGCGCCTGGTCTGCGTGCGCGCCAACATGGGCGTCGGGAAGACGAAGGCGCTCAGGGAGTTTGTCTACCGCAATATGGAGAAGGATACCAAGGTCCTGGTGGTAACCTTCAGCCGCACGCTCGCCGCCAAGCTCTTCGCGGACTTCGACGACGGCACGTGGACGGACTACGCGAACGTGAAGGGCGAGATCAGGACGCGCCGTGTCGTGGTCTGCCTGGACTCAGTGTATCGCATCGAGACTCGGAACTTCGACTACGTCATCATCGACGAGGCGCTCAGCGTCTTCCTGCACTTCAACTCGCCGCTGATGGAGCGCAGCTCCCAGAACTGCTCCTACCTGGAGCTCCTGGTGCGCCAGTCGCGCTGCTCGTTCTTCGTGGACGCGTGCATCGATCAGACGATCACGACGCAGGTGGTGCATTACTTTTCTCGCGTCATGTGCGCACCAGTTTACTGGATCAGGAACCGCCACGTCAATCGTAGCGGCCGAACGTGCGGCATCAAGGTGCAGCGTGGAGGAAAGGTCGCTGCCATCTCGGAGACGTCGCTCATGGCGGAGGCAATCGCCAAGGTCGTCCAGCTCCTCGACGCCGGCAAGCGCGTCGTGGTTTGCAGCTCCACCAAGCGCTTCACGACGACGCTGGAGGAGTACGTCAGAGAGAAGAAGCCGGCGACAAGCATGGTTGTGTGCAACGGCGATCGCGTCAACGACCTTCACAACGTCAACCTCGCATGGAAGCGGGACCTCCTGGTCTACAGTCCGTCTGTGTCGGCAGGCGTGTCGTTCGAGGAGGAGCACTTCGACAGCCTGGTCGGATACCTGGTCAACTCGCACTTCACGCCGAGCGTCGACATCGCGCTGCAACAGCTGTACAGGGTCAGGTGGCTCCGGGACGGCGACATGCACCTGTACGTCCACGACGCCGTCATGAACACTGCTACTCTGCCCACGACGGACGCCGACGTGGATGCCATGCTCACTGGATCGATGTATCTTGTCAATAAGTACTACCTCAGCAAGCAGCTGTCGCTCATGGCGCACCAAGTCATCGAGGACGACGAGGTCCGATTCGACAAAACTCGCCTCAGCTACCTGCTGATCAAGGGGATACTCGTCATGCGTCACAAGTCCCTCAAGAGCTTCATGGAACTGCTGTGCGGGGCTCTCGAGGGAGATTACGAGGTCGCATGTGACATGGATACCCAGACCCCCGTCATAGATATCGACAGGGACGCTTTGTACGACGCGGCTTCCAAGTTGGCACTGAAGGTTCCATATGAGGACGTCAGAAACCTGGCGCTCGAAGACGATGGCGCACAAGAGTACGAGCTGCTCCGGGACTGCATGCGAGCGGGAGAGCGCGTGTCAGATCACGACGTCGTTGCTGCGAAGATGTACGAGATGGTCGTCCAGCGGATGATGTGCGACCCCAAGAAGATTGACGACGCGTTCTACAAGGCGTTCGTCGCAGGCGGGAGCGATGATTTTTACAAGACGCGACGCTTTGCCACCATGATGACATCGAGCATCGTGGAGATCCGCGCAGACATGGCAGCTCATTTGAAGACGATCGCACAATTTCGGCATGCGGACCACGTCCTTGATGCGTGTAAGGCGGAATACGGCGCGCTCATCGTCGGGGCTCAGTGGCTGCAGCTGTGTCTGACGGACGCCCAGCGCGACGACCTGCGCGCCCTCGACACGGTCACCGTGCACGCCGAGGTCATGGACCGCACGTACCGCGAGCTCAAGGCGGCCATGCAGGGCTACGAGCTAGCGCAGATGTTCAAGCTCTTCGACCTCAAGTCGGACGCGTCGGACTACATCGCGTTCCGCAAGGTCATGGGGCAGGCCTTTCGGCTGGACGTGTGCCGCCAGCACGCCAAGAGCGACCGCAAGGCGTTCAAGCTCATCGACGTCAAACCGGCCTGGCTGAAGGACGTGCGCGACCGGTACGACTCCGAGCTGCTGAGGCTGGAGCCCATCCAGACGTGCGACCCGGGAGACGCGTGAACATCCGATCATTTCTTATCGCACTCTCCGTCAGGCATGGGGAAGGAACACGTTGCCGCGATCGAGCCCACAAGCGGCAAGTCGCTTGACTGCGGTTGTTGCACAGATCACGAATGCGTCTTCTGCCTCCAGTGGTGCACCACCAAGGCTACCTGTGCGAATCGATACAACGCCATGCAGTTGGTCATGCACGATGGCCAGATTCGGGTCGCATACGCATGCGACGATTGCTGCAGCGACGATTCCATCGACAGCGACGACGTCGTGAAGTTCCCGACCTCGACTTGGGGGACGATTGACTTCATGTTCAGGATGAACGACTGATGAGCCCGAGAAATCCCCGGGACCGTGGTCAAGCTTCGGCAAGCTTCGGCAAGCTTCATGGAGGACTACGTGGACGCGCTGATCGCCAGCCTGAAGGTCGTCGCGGCCGTGCCGAACGGCGGCCGCCAGGCAGTGCGTCGCGGCCAGCTGTCCATCGACGCCGTAAAAGGAGTCAAGGAAAAGACTACTTAAAAAAGGCCATTAGGGCCGCCCCGCGGAAAGCGAGCAGAGAGTCGCTGTTGTGTTAGCGAACTACTAACTGCAATTGGCATCGGGATTGATGGAGTTGTACAGGCCGACGGCGTCTTTATACTTTTGTTCGTCCACCTTACCGTTTTTCTTGAATTTTTTGTCGTTGCGGTTGGGGCAACCGGTCTTTAACGCCGAAGGAAGGTCGTTGATCCCGGGGCGAACCGCTTTGTCGTACATGCCCACGTTGTTTCCGTGCTCGATCAGTCCCGCCATCGCGCTGTCCCAAGCGTCCTTACCGTCTGAAGGGAAAACGGCCAGACGATCGAGATGGTCCTTGACGACGTCCCTATCGGACACGAGCGCGGCCACGATCGCGAACAGCGACTTGATGTCCGCAACAGGACTAAGCTCCGTCATGATGCAGGTGTCCAGGTACTGCGGCAGTGAGAGCTTCTGTTGCTTGTCGCCCTTGGCCGCGGCGTCTTCCACCAACAACGGGCCGTAGTTCGTGTCCTTGTAGTTGAGAATCCTGCGGTGGTCGGTTTGAAGCGTGTTGACGTACTCGGCGTACTTCGTGACCAGCCTTATGTAGTCCTGTTTGCGGAATTATTTTTCCTTTTCGGGGGTGTCAACTTCTTCACGGCGGGGGATTTTAGGTTCGAGTGGAGGGTACTTTTCTTTATCCAGTTTTTCCTGATCTCTTTGCAACTGTGCTTGGGCTCGCGCCATCTGATCCGGGGTCAGATGAGTTGTAGTAATGGTGCCGGGTACTCTGCCTCGACCTCTGCCTCCTGGTCCGCCAGGCCCTGACCCAGCACCTCCGTAAAACCGTCGCCACCCCCCTCCGGTCAAGCCGTCGACCTTGAATATCGTAGGCACAGATTCTTTGGCCGCCTCCTTATCTCCTACGGGGAAACAATTCAGATAATTGTCAAGTGCAGTTTCGACTACTTTCAAGCGGTCCGCCTTTTTCAGGACTTCCTTGTCGGTCATGAATTGCTTCAAAAGACTTTCACGTGTAGCCCTGGCGGCGACCGCCGACGAGTTTAAGTCGGTACTGACCCAGTACGCCACCCTCTCGCGCGTGTGCAGGACGCATGCCTCCGCGTTCGTCCCGTCTATGCGCAGAAGCAGGACCACCGGTCTGTTGCCCCACAACAGATAGTTCCACGAGCTCCTGGACGTCGTCGTCGGGCTGGCGCCAGCCTGGCCGCCCTTCGCCATTTCGATGCCCGTCACCATGATGTCGACGCCTTTGCGCGCCATGAGAACCAGGGACGCCAGCAACTTCTCTTGCACGTTTCCTTCGGTAGATTCCATCGTCCATCTGTGCGTGACGAAGTTAACCAGAGACGTGCACCACGGAGCCGCTTTTACCCCGTCGCCCGTTTTGGTCGCCTCGAGCTTGGGAAGAGGGCGCGCGATGACATCCTTGATCCACCTGAGGAATATTTCGTTGGCCTCCGGAGGTTTGTTCGTCGCCACCGTGGGCCCGTGGACGGGCGAAATGATCGACTCCAGCGGCACTCGGGGTCCCAAATCCATCGCTTGGACTGCCTCCCGCACCGTGGCCTCGGTGTCCTGCAGGACCTCGATCACGCTCCTCTTGTCGACAGGTGCACCGGGCGCTTGTGCGGCCGGCACCGGGTCGATGTTCAGGACGTCGAAACCGCCGATCGCGATCGTCGCCGCCGCCGAAATCATCGTCATCGCCAGAATGACCGTCGCGCTCATACCGGGAGGACCGGTTCCTTACACGATCGACGCTAGTTTTTCTTGGGCGCCTTCTTGGCGGGCTTCTTGCCCTTGGCCTTCTTGGCGGTCTTCTTTGCGCCGCCGCGGAGCATGGCGGCCTTGTACTGCTGGTTCATGGCGACCGTGTTCTGTGCGCCGGTGAAGTTGGCGGCGGAGCTCTTGAAGGGGCTGGGCGAGTTGGTTGTCGACAGCGATGCTCCCATGACGGTCGTTTACACGGTGTCGCCGACATTCGTCGCGCCGCCGTCATTCGCGGCGTCGCCCCGTATGAAACGCTGGATCACGCCGAAGTGCGCCTGGAGGCGCTCCGACACGACCTGCAGCGCCGCCGTCATGCCCGAGTCCGTGGCGTACGTGCTCCGCAGGTTGCGCAGCCCGGCTTCGGCGCGCTCCATCTCGCAGGCCAGCCGCTCCAGCGTCCAGACGGCCTTCCAATCGGGCTCGCCGGGGGACGCCATGATCCCGTCCGCCGTGCGTACGGCGCCCGCGACCGTGTTCTTGACGTGCTGGAGCGTGCTGTCCCTGGAGTCGCCGTACCAGAAGCGCGCGATGCACTGGCCGTGCACGGTAACATCTGTTGAGAGACGGCCGCGGCGGACAGACAGGCGGCCGCCGTTGGGCACGGACGCGACGACCTTGAGGTCGGCGATCAGGACGTCGACGTAGTCCTCCATCAAGCTTACCGAAGCTTGACCACGGCACCAGGGAAATTCGCGGGAGGGGGTGACGGCGTCTGTATCCGGGGCATTCACGTAATCCGCCACGCCTCCCTCAGCAGCTCGCGGTAGTGCCCCTCGCGGCAGCCGCCGAACCTGAACAGCGGCGGCAGCGCCTTGAGGCGCGTTTCGGCGCCGACCGGCTTCGTGGGCAGGTCGGCCCCGGGCACGAACCTCCTGCGGCCGACGGCCGACGACTCTGGCCGCCGCCACTGTACAGCGCCGGCCTCGACGCCCTTGTCGAACGCCGGCGGCAGCGACAGCGAATCCGCGACCTTGTGCTCGAAGACCGTCGTGCAGCTGAAGTCGTACACGCCCTTGAAGCGCGCCGGCACGCGCTTCAGGTACCCGGCGACCGTCATGTTGGGGCCGTCGAACGCCGACGGGATGGGCTCCGGCGACCCCACGATCCCGTAGCCCGCCTTGGACGCCAGGCGCCTCAGCGACGCCAGCGCGTACGTGGTCGCGAACGGCACGGCGATCAGGGTCGCGTGCCCTTTCTTCGCGCACGGGTCGTCGGCCATCGCGCTCTCGACCATCTGCTCGCCCGAGTACAGCGCGTCGTCGACGAACAGCAGGGCGGACAGGCCAGCGGTCCTGCCCGGCGAGCACGCGACGGCGGTCTTCAGGCGATCGAACGCGCGCGCGTCGGACTGCTCCAGTCTCCGCATCATGAGGAACAGCACCCACACGTTGCTCTTCGTGTGGCCCGGCGTCCCGTCGCTCCGGTCCACGACGTAAAGCCCGACGCGGCCAGGACGCGCCTTTGCCAGCGCCCGGCCCAACGCGTCGGCCGTCGCGTGCACCTTGTCCAGGAACTCGGCGTACGGCACGAAGCGGTAGCGCGCCTTAAGCAGCGCGTGCAGGGGCGCCAGCGGCCCCTTGGTCCACGCCGCCGCTTCCGACATACGGTCGAACCGGCATCTGACGCGCCGATCGTCGGGCGGGTCAAGGCCGGCGGCACGAGCAGCGAGGTACGCCGGCAGCAGCCTGACGTCGGAAACGGACGCGCGTTTCGGTGGGAACGCAGTCAGCGCGCGCTCGGCCGCATTCGCGGCTGCGGGAGGCCCGAACACCATTTCGCGGCAGAGCGCGTCGCGCATGCGCCCGGGCCGGTTGCCGAACTCCATTGATGACCAGTGCCGGCGCTATTCTTTCAGACGCGGGCGCCCTCCAGGATGAGCGACTGCAGGGCCGAGCCCATGACGGCCGCGAACGGATCGACCGCGGGCGCGACGTCGTCGATCGCGGGGCCTGCTGGAAAGGCCGCGTCGGG
>NW_028323311.1:0-64118 GCF_984573655.1 Nuphar pumila | reverse complement strand
ATATCGTGTGCCGGACTGGCACAAAGAGTGCACACCTGATGTGTAGTGGGCGGTCCTAAGAGAAGCTGGTCCAGCTTCTGAGCAATCATGTCTACCTTGCACTGTAGTGCAGTAGATGGACCAATCTCAAGAACACCAGCTTTCTTCTGAATGTTGGGTGTGGCTCTATCCGAATGAGAGCTCGAAGCATGGAGGAGGGAATTCTCGACCAATGTATCAAATAACCTCCATGCTTCATCCTCGCTCTTTAGCATGAATGTCCCTCTGCATGAAGAGTCAATCATCTGACGATTCTTGTTAGACAATCCATCGTAGAAGCTCTGCACCAGTTGCCATTTCGGCACCTGATGATGGGGACATTTCCTGAGGAGATTCTTCATTCTCTCCCAGGTCTCATGAAAGTGCTCACCATCTAGCTCTGAAAAGCTAGTGATGACTCTACGATATTGGTTCGTACGACCAATGGGAAAGTATTTCCGAAGAAACTCCTGCTGTAACTGATCCCAGGACTCTATTTCTACAGAATCTAAGGACTTTAGCCAATACTTGGCTTTGTTCTTCAATGAAAAGGGGAATAGAGTCAACCTCAAAGCATCATCATCGAAATTCTGTATCTTGACCGTAGAACAGATTTCGAGAAATTCATCTAAATGTCGGTAGGGATCCTCATGACTAAGGCCATAAAAAGATGGGAGCATCTGAATAATGATGGCCTTAATCTCATAATGCGGCGCTCCTACATCGGGTCTCCGAATGCAGGATGCCTGAACATAATCTGTGGGAATGAAGTATTCCCGCAGAGGACGTGGATGAACTGGGGGTGGAGGTGGAGGATCCATGTCAGCCATTGTTGTCGAACTTCGATGAGAATGTAAAATTCTCTCTGGGTTGTCAACAAATGGATGTAATGGTGTTCCTAGACCTCGTCGCCCCTGCATACACTGGTACTAAGACCAGATGTAAGCAAACGACCTAAATCTAAATCTAAACTAACATAGGTACTAAAACGTAAATAAAACAAATAACAGCAACTAAGAAACAGATATACTAACTATCTATGTTAAAATTCTATAACTAAATAAATAAATAACAAAGTAACTATTCTAAAATACTGGAAAAAAAATAAAATAAATACAGGAAATCACAAACTAAGTTTTTCTAAAACCCACATGTCTAATCGCTCCTTGCAGAATGAAAATTAAGTGAATCCTAGAAAGAACAATACATGAATCCTATATTTACTAACTATGTTAATCCTATATTCGCTTACTAAGCCTACTAACTAAAAATAAAACAACTAATTAACTAACTAAAACAAATTAATAAATCAAACTCTAAGAAATAAAGTAATTAATTCGCCGTTCCCCGGCAACGGCGCCAAAATTTGGTTGATATTTTGAAATGATCTTTTTAGAACAATTATTTTCAATAAAATTTGGAAAATCGTCAACCAAAAGTATAAAAACCGACTTTCCACAAAGTGGTAAGTACGGGTCGAATCCTCAGGGAACAGGAATTAATCAAGATATTTCTGTAAAATTTAATTTATTAATTACAAATATCAATCTACAATTACAAAGCGAATACAACTACAATTAATCACTAAAATGAAAATGGAAAAGCAACTAAGTCTTCTGATCCACGCCAAGGGTATTTCCGTCTTTTTGCCAATTATTCACTCTTCGCACTTGGACAATAACCCTGGATAATGATTATGCTTTTCAACCTTTCGGTCGATCCGACGATCGTGGGGATGAGGAAGAGCGGACCATGGCTTGACCTTAACGTCCCGAACGGTTCGAGAATGCTGGAACTTCACCAAAAACAACACTTTTGCAGCTGCTACACGTTGGAGATCCACCGAAGATGGAGTATGCGCCGATTCTCGATCGGAGGGTGTAGAAAACCGGATGGAGGTAGGTCCGGTTCACCTTGATGATGTGTTTCGCACGATCAAGCAAGGTTAGTAGTCTCCACCTCTGCTACACCTGCAAAAACACAGAAAAATGGTGAAAACGCAACAAGGAAAATGGAAGAAACGGATAGAAATCACAAAAGAGATCGAAATATGCTTGGAACCCAAGCATAAACCGGTCTTCAATGGCCAAAACGTAGGAGAATGGAGGGGAAGGAGGTGCTGAAGCTAGAGGCACTGTAGGAGGCATCAATTCCAAGCCAAAGACGTCTAGGGCTTCTCTAAAAATTGTATTTATACTTTTGACATTTTTTAGAAAGAAGGTTAAAAAAATTTATTTTGCTAGGCGCCACTTTCTGGGGGGATTTCTGCAAAACTTTTTGAAATGGATATGGATAGGCGTGTGGGTTGGGTTTTGGGCTTTCTAAGGGTTGATCCAAAGTCCAAATAACCTAAATGGGTCGGATATGGATCCGATCCACCTCGAAATCCATGCCCAAACACTGAAATAGCCATAATTCTCTCATTTTAACTCCGATTTTTCTGAAATTCGAACCATAACCCCTTACTATCAAAATACATCTAAAGATGGGTTTAAAACCTTAAACTTGTTATAAAATGCATGAAAAACTTATTAACATGATGTGCATTTCATGCATCATCAATGTGTGTTCATATTTGTTTCCAAGTATTAGATTGACTTGTATGCCATTTAAAATTATATTAATGCATGTTTAAATAGATATTGAGGGTATTATTATGAGTTAAACCATGAAAATCATGTCTATGTAGTTTATTTTATGAGAAATATTAATTATACATAGTTTTTGGTGTAAATAACATGATGTCTTGTTTTCACAAGCCCATATACTTTTCAAGAACTTTATCATACGCTCAAATGGTTTGGCAAAAAGTTATTAAATTTTAAAAATATTCTAGACACATAGAGGAAGTTCCAATTTTTTTTTGGCTCTGTTCTTGGTCCAGATGAGAAAATACGGCCTTTAGATATCAGAATATAATTTCTATATACGACTGTTCTATTTTGTAGATTTTATTTTTATAAATATGTTTCATGGTTATGGATGAAAATTTTATACATGTTAGATTATATATTGAAGAACTTTTAATAAAAATTTAATACACAAATTCATCATGGTCTGTGAATTAAAAATCATGAAAGATGGCTCTAAAACCTAAATTTTTTGGAAGCACATCATGTTCAAGAACCTGAAAAGGTTGTAGCTCGTTTCAATTCACATCTGGGATGGTTTGAACCTGAGCTCGGTGAGAGATTATTTTAGATATGTCTCACTATCTAAAGTAATTTTTACAGAATTTTTCTACTGTAAAATTATTGATTGATACTTAGTCAGTCCATGAGCAGAAAAACTAGTTTTGGTAAATTATTTATTTCTTCTTAATCCAAACTTTGATTGAGACAAGGTTTTTAGCTATGTTTAGCTATAGTTTTATCGTGATAGAATTTATACTAATTGTTAAAATTTGTCCATTCAATTTTGAGCTGAAACTTTGTGATTGTGATGCCCTATTTCTAAAAGTAGATCAATGGGACATGATTTAGTTTTAGAACTGAATCAAATGAATATATTACTTGTTACAGATTAATATATGTTCTCATGGATGTTTATAATATGCACTTTTTTAGTTATGTATGCTTTTATGTTATGATGATTAACATTACAAGAAAAATGTCAATTAGCGACGAAAATTTGTGACGGATTAGCGAGAGAAAATGAGCCATCCCTAAATTTCGAATTAGTTGCGGGATTTACGATAGAATTATTTCATCACACAATTTGTTGCTAAGTAACGACAAATTAGCGACAGATATTATTCTGTCACAAAATATGTCAAAACTTAGCGACATATATTATACTATCACTAATTAGCGTTGGTGTTCGCGACAAAATTGTGCCATCATAAATCTGTCGCTAATTTTTGATGTAAAACGCCCATCTAGGGCATGAAATTGTGTTTGCTCTCTCTCTCTCTCTCTCTCTCTCTCTCTCTCTCTCTCTCTCTCTCTCTCTCTCTCTCTCTCTCTCTCTCTCTCTCTCTCATCCGCCCTGCTCGTCCTGGCCACCTCTCGCTCTCTGGCGACTGCCCCAGCCACCACCTTTTCTTCGGTGAACACCTCGACCCTCTTTGCACCCGCTCTTCTGCCGACCGCCCCCGAGGTGCTCGCCCCAACCACGTACCACTCTCCGACAACCGCCTGGCCACCTGCCGCTATCTGGCGATCGCCTCGACGATCTCTACACCTACTCTTCCGCCGACCGCCCCGGCCATCTCCGCCCCTGCTCTTTTGGCAAACCACCAACAGGAAAGTGCGCCGGTGAGCTTGCCTCTTGTACCTGCGCCTCCCCTCTGGCCCTCTTTCTAACTTGTCGGCAGAGGACCCGCCCCCCTGCGGCTGGTATTTTCTGGTAGGGGGCCGAAGCCCCCTACCACTGTTATTTTTCGGCAGAGGGGCGGACCCCCCCTACCCTTGTTTAAGCAAGGACGGTAAAGGATCTGCCCCCCTTGCCACTGGTATTTTTTGGCATAGGGGCCGCCCCCTCTGCCGCTGGTATTTTTTGGCAAGGAGGCCGCCCCCCTACCCTTGTTTAAGCAAGGGTGGCAGGGGATTCACCCCCTGTCGCTGGTATTTTTTGGCAGGGGGCAAAGCCCCCCTATCCTTGTTTTAAGCAAGGGCAGCAGGGGGATCCACTCCCCCCCCCTCCCTGCCATTCTGTTTGCTCGGTCGGCAGGGGCGGGAGCCCCCCTGCCGCTGGTATTTTCCAATGGCAGGGGGATCCGCCTGCAGGGGGCCCCTGCACTTGTTTAAGCAACAATGGCTGGGGATCCTCCTCCCTTGCCGTTGTGTTTGCTCGGTCGGCAGGGGCCCCGTACCCCTGCCGCTGGTACTTTTTGGCAGGGGGCTCCCGCCCCCTGCCCTTGTTTAAGCAACAACGGCAGGGGGATCCGCCCCCTGCCATTGTGTTTGCTCTATCAGGCTGGTACTTTCTTGTGTCTTTATCTTTGGCAGGCAAGAGTAATGTGCATTGCAAGTGCTTAAGAGAGCAAAATGCATGATATTTAATGCTAAGCATCGCATGCGGCTTAAAATGCTATGCAAAAATAAAGAAGCAAAATACAAATCAGGTAAATACCTGTAGTGAGTAAGTGGTGTAAGCGCATCACATGTTATTTAATTTCTTGGATGGAACACTTTTTTGTTCACACACAACTTAATTGTAGATAACTAGGACTGCTTTGATGGAGTTTGGAGATCATGCTGAGCATGATTTTATTGTATGAAAATAGAAGTGTTCTTATTTTTGGAGTTCGGATTCCATGCTAGGCATGGTAGTAGTTAGCAGGATATTAGAGTGTGTTTGCTGCAGATGCATGTTTGACATTGTTTTGATATGAATGATTTGAATGTATTGCAATGCTTGATTTGACTGTATCCATGCTTTCATGTGAAATTGTGCAATGTATTACAATGTTATTTTCCATTTGATTATGCCTTTCATGTGAAATTGTATCATGAAAACATGCTTTAAATGAATGTATCATTTTATAGAATGTGATTTCATATTTCTAAATAACCTTATGATGTGTATAAATATGATGTGATGGTGTTACACACAAAAATATTGAATTATCAATGTATGCATAATAGTTCATGAAATTGCATTTTATGTTAAGCATGTTTGTGGTCTAGAGGAGAAGAAAATTTATGCATCAACTGAAATAAAAAAAATTGCTCACAAGTAATCACCAAACAAGAATTAATAGATAAATTAGATATTTTTTCATCATAGCATTATTATGATTCTCTTTTAACTGGTGATGATAATATTCGTAATATTATAGGATAAAATGGCTGCAAACTGTGAATGGATGTACCGTAGGATAGTTGATAATGAGGTGTTGCATAAATATATGGATAGTGCTGACAGTTTTATTGAATTCGCAATGGCAAGTGTCAGTATAGTGGATCCCACCGGTCGGATAGGATGCCCTTGCATGATGTGTAAGAACAATTGATTTGTAGAATCTCATGGCATTAGACATCACCTATACAAGAAGAGTTTTGTTAGTGGTTATCAGAATTGGATGCTTCATGGTGAAGAATTTTGGAATAATTTTAACACACGGGTGGATGTGGTGCACGATAATCTATATGTGGATTTGATATTTGATGCCGTAGGACTAGAAATGGGTTTTGCTATGGGGCCTAGTGATGTACCAACTGGGGTAGAGGAAGAAGCAACAAACGATGCAGCTAGTAGATTTTATAACTTACTTAGAGATGCTAATGAGCTACTGTGGAATGGTTGTGAGAGTCACACTATCTTATATGTAGTTCTTCAACTACTGAATTTGAAGTCAGAGTATAATTTGAGTCAATCATGTTTTGACCATCTGTACTCTATTGTGAAGAGTATATTGCCCAAAGATGAGAAATTGCTAGAAAATCTCTACCATGCGAAGGTTAAGGTCAACGCTCTAGGTATGGGGTATCAAAAGATAGATAGATGCTTGCCCAAATCACTGCATGTTATATTTCAAAGATCAAGAAAATAGCAAATCATGTTCATCATGTAGGCATCCTCGGTTCAAGCCAAAGACAAGGATAAATGGTAGCACGAGGTCAAAAGAAGTGTCATACAAGTCACTTCGCTACTTCTCTCTCACCCCTAGATTGCAACGACTGTATATGTCTTCGAGGACAACTAAACAAATGATATAACATGCAAATAAAGTTCGACATGATGAAGATAATATTACACATCCTGTTGATGCGGAAGCTTGGAGGCACTTTGATCGTACTCATCAGAACTTCGCAATAGAAGTGAGAAATGTTAGGCTCAGTTTATGTACAGATGGATTTAATCCATTTGGGGGTAGATCAACCTCATACTCTTGTTGGCCGGTATTTGTCACCCCATATAACCTTCCTCTAAGCTTGTGTATGAAGCGTCAAAATCTTTTATTGTCTCTATTGATCCTTGATCCGACTTCTCTAGGCCAAAATCTTGATGTATATTTAAGGTCATTAATTGATGAACTAAAAATACTGTGGGATGACGGTGTTCTTACGTACGATGCCTACAAAAAATAAAACTTCAATATGAAGACTGTTATTCTATAGATAATTAGTGACTTCCTTGCATGTGGTATGTTATCTAGTTGGAGCACACATGGGAGGTTGGCATGCCTGTACTGCATGGAGGATACAAAATCTTTTAGATTGATGCATGGAAGGAAGCCATGTTGGTTTGATTATCATCGTTGATTTCTACCCAGCGATCATGTGTTCCAACGATAAAGGAATGTGTTCTGAGCAGACACAATTGAAATAGAAGGTCTACCTGTACGGTTATCGAGCATCAAGATTTTAAGACGATTACGATACTTTCCATATAGACTGACAGATGCCCGTAGTGCAAGGCCCTTCCTTGGATTTAGGAAGGATCACAATTGGATAAAGAAATCTATATTTTGGAAACTACCATATTAGCCGACCTTATTGATACGACATAATATGGATGTGATGCATGTGAAGAAAAATGTGTTTGATAATATGTTCAATACGGTAATGAATGTAAAAGAAAAAATGAAGGATAATCTGAAGGCCTATATGAATTTAAAAGTAATATATAAAAGACCAGAATTGGAACTTCAAGAGTACAATGGGAAATTATTGAAACCAAAGGCAATGTACGTACTTGGACCAGATCAAGTAAAGCAGGTATGCCAGTGGTTGAGACAGTTGAGATTTTTGGATGGATACGTCTCTAACATTGCTCGGGCTATGAAGATAGACAAGGGCCAATTGTATGTGTTGAAGAGCCATGATTGTCATGTTATCATGCAATGATTAATTCCCCTAGCATTTCATGATTTGTTAGACAAACCTATATGGGGGGTATTATTTGAGTTGAGTCGATTTTTTAGAACATTCTGTGCATTGGAAGTTGTAGTAGTTGAGGTAAAGAATCTTGAGGATTCTGTCGTCACTACTATTGGTCAGCTAGAGAAGATATTTCCTCCAACATTTTTCGACGTTATGGAACATGTGATCATACATTTGCCATATGAACTTAGGGTTTGTGGTCCTGTGCAATATCGGTGGATGTACCCATTTGAAAGGTAAATATTATTTTATATTTTTCTCCCTAATGCTATTGAGAATTTATTATATTACGAGATGGATGTTGTTGACAGATGCATGTTTGACCTAAAAAAAAGGTTCAGAATAAAGCAAGAGTGAAGGGTTCAATTTGTGAGGCATACACTTTAGAAAAGAGTTCAAATTTCTCATCTATGTACTTTGAGCTTCGCATTCCAACATGTTACACTTGCCCACCTCATAATGATGATAAAGAACAAGTTATTGTGACTGATAAACTATCGATATTTAAACCACTTGGGAAAGCCTTTGGCAGTTGTCGATCAAGACTCTTGGAAGATCGAGAGCAAGATGCATCATAAATCTATATCCTTTTTAATTGCTCAGAGATCGACCCTTACATCGAGTAAGTATACATAATATGTTACACTTATATCTTTACGTACATGTTTTGGTAATATAATTATTTGTTAAATGCAGACAATTTGATCTAGAGTTGCGAAGAGAACTTCCATATCTAACTGATTCAGAATTATAAAAAGAACATGAAAATAAGTTTGTGGCATGGATGAAGGAGTTGGTAAGGATGATGACATGCATTCTTTCTGTGTGAACAACAATATGTTACTTAATTGGTCGTATTTACAGTCATTGTTTATGCTTGTAGGTCCGCCATGGTGGTGTTAATGACCAAAGAATATGTGATTTACAAAATAGTTCAACCAAAGTTGTGCAATGTTACAACGGATACATCATAAATGGTTATCAATTCTATACAAAAGACTACGGTACAAACAAGTCGATAATGAATAGTGGTGTGTGTCCAATGTAGCAGTTACGGTGAAAATGAACTTGACTACTACGATGTTATAGAAGAAGTAATGGAGTTTACTTACTTAGGCATAAATAGCAGATTAACTTTATTCAAGTGTCATTGGTTTGATCTCATAGCAACAAGAGTCAACAAAGCCTCAGACATTATGGAGGTGAATCATAAATCAAGGTTTGAAACATATGAACCATTCATATTAGCATCGCAAGCTCAACAAGTTTACTATACTTCATATCTGAATACAAGAAAGTCAGATAGAAATGAATGGTAAGTGGTTTGCAAGGTGAAGTCTAAACTATACCCTGAGTATGATCAGTTACAAGAAGACAAGATTGTTGAAGAAGTTGAATACTATCAATCAGATGATATGACTTCTCTTATAGTCACGATGTTACACATAGTCTGCATGTCACATCTCCATTGTCCGATGACACACATATGGAAGAATGTGATCCAAATGATATACCAAGTGGATGGGCGCCCAATGTAGAAGAAGACGAAGAGGACGGAGAGGAGGAAGAAGAAGAAGAATATGAAAGTGAAACAAGTGATGAGAAGCATACTCGATCTAGTGAAATACATGTTTAAGTGCTATGAATAATTTGAATGTATTGCCATGTTTGATGAGGTAGTAGTTATGATGTAGTAGTTAGCGGAACATTGAAGTGTGTTTGCTGCAGGTACATGTTTGACATTGATATGCTATGAATGATTTGAATGTATTGCCACGTTTGATGTGACTGTATTCATGCTTGCATGAAGTTATTTTCAATTTGAATATGTATCCATGAAATTGCATATCATGTAACTGATCCAAATAACATTTTTATGTGTTAGAATATGGTTCATGGAGGTCACAGTGGTCGAGGACCAAGTGGAGGCTATGGGACATCATTAGGTAAATGTCTTTGTGTTATATTCAAATATAGGCATTTATTATGTTTTTGCTTATATGTTGATATAAACATTGTTACTTGTTAATCGTCTTTATAGGATCTCAGCTCAGTGATAGGCAGTCTCAACCTTCGTCTTCACGCAATGCTTCAATAGGTATATCATTTAAATAATTGTATACTTGATTATTTTAAATGTGCATTATGTGAATTTCTAACTCATTGTTATGTAGGTGATGTTTCGCCTACACATAACCCACCTACACCAGTTACTCATACACATCACGAGACAACGCCGGATGCAAGGTCTTCTTAGTGTGACACATGATGACTCATTCAAATAGTATATATCGATAGTCGACTGTAAGTATTTCATTGTCACTTGTCCAATACTTATCTTATAAATAGTGTATATCGGCTGTCTATTGTTAATGTGTATCAATTCATGTGCAATGCGAGGTTCGAGCAACAAGAAGTAATATGAGAAATTAGGAAGTCACTACTGCAGTATCTTCCAGGACTGGTCACGCAATGAAAAAAGTACTCGACAGAGGTGTTGGACAGATTAATGTCATCATTCATGGTATGCAATCGTTTATCATAACTAATGTGTTTCATATTTAATTTTTTGTTATACTCATGTATGCTAACTTTCTGAAAGTATTTGTAGGCTTTCCATCGCTTCGCTACTGTGAATAAGGCGAAAGACGCGAGGATAGTGTGACAGAAGGTGGCTGCCAATCGATTTGCTGACATGCTGTACAATATGCAAACCTTGGAGTGTCTCATGGATCTATATATAGATGAGATTGTCATGTTACACGTGTATGCTTATCAATCATTTTCGACAGAGATATGAGGTTTATATCGAAGTTCTAGGGACAGTTGCAGAAGGCTTTGGAAACAAAGCTAAAGTTTAGTACTGTCTTTCATCCTCAGACAGATGGACAGTTAGAGAGGATAATCCAAATATTAGAAGACATGTTGTAGGCTTGTGCATTAGACTTGAATGATGACTGGAGTAAACACTTGAAATTAGCATAATTTGATTATAACAATAGCTATCATTCGAGCATAGGTATGGCTTCATGTGAGGCATTGTATGGATGACCCTATAGGTCACCTGCTTGTTTAAGTGAGGTTGGTGATCGGTCTGTCAAATTCCTAATATTGGTACAACATTATATCAATCAGGTACAGTTGATTTACAAGAGGCTTTGGACCGCTCAGAGTCATCAGAAAAGTTATGTAGATACAAAGTGGCATGAGCTTACTTTCGAAGTTGGGGATCATGTATTCATCAAGGTTTCACCAACTAAGAGTATATTCTGATTTGGCAAGAAAGGAAAGCTTAGCCCAAGGTATGTAGGACCTTTTATGGTTCTCGAGAAGGTCGGAGGAGCAGTGTACTGATTGGCACTTTATCCCCAGTTCTCAAATATTCATAATGTGTTTCATGTATCAATGTTGATAAAGTATATGTCAAACCCGACATACATCATACGGTATAAGGATATGGAAGTATAAAATGACCTCACAATCGAGGAGCGCCCAATAGAAATTTTAGACCAGTGAGGACAAGTGTTGCAATTAAAGGCTATTCCTTTGATGAAAGTGCGTTGGCAACACCACGAGATCGAAGAATGCACTTGGGAACTGAAAGAAGCTATGAAGGAGAAATATTCGAGCTTGTTCGATAAGTAACCCTAGATAATTTTAGGATGTAATGTTTACGATTTTTTGTAATTATTATAACATTAATTTATGGTTTTTATACTTTAAATTGGTAGAATTAGAAATTTATCTAAACACCAACTCAAAATCAAAATAACAAATTAAATTGAGTCAATAGTTTAAATGGAATTTAATATGGAATTTAAATGGGCATTAAATTGGAATTAAATCACAAGTAGAATTTAATTTAATTTGACAAAAATTTAAGGTGAATTTGGATTCTCATTTGGATATGGGTTTTATTATTGAAGTATGGATATGGATTTAATATAGTTTGCTTATATTGGATTGGATCTCAATTAGATATGGGTTTTATTATTGAAGTATGAATATGGATCTGATATGGTTTGCTTATATTGGATTGGATCTCAATTGGATTTAAAATCTAGGAAGGAAATCCAAGAAAAAAATCCAATTAGGCAAAATCATGGATTTGAATTAGTAATAAATTAGATTTAATATGGGTATGGAGTCCAATGGGCTAGATGTCCCTTGTAGACCCCACCTATGGATATATTACATGATAGAAAAAATAAAATAAAATAAGTAGGATAAGTCTAGTAAAAATCCCTAGTGAAAAGAATCTAGATTTTCCCTATATATAATTCATAAAGTTAGTTAAGAAGGGGAGCCACATTTGAATTTTTCTCAAATTGGACTCTCTAGGAGGGGACATCCATCCTAGTGGGCCCTCCTATGTGGCTGGATATTTTTTCAAAATAATAATAATAATATAAATAATAACAATAATCAAGAGATAAAGGAAGAAAAAGAAAATCAAGAGTCAAACTTTCCAAACAAGATAAAGAAATGAAGGTAGGCTAAATGGTTTGGATTCTTAAAAGATTCTATCTACAAGGGGATGCCCCCCCCCCCGCATAGTGGGCCCTCTTGTGTGTTGAATGGACTCTTATTAAAAGGTAGGTTATATATATAATATATATAATACATGAAATAGTTTTATACTATATAAAATATAATACATAGTAATATGTAAAATAAATAGTTGGAAAAGTTAGAGATAATTAGGGATTTAGGAAATTAAATTTTAAGTAATTAAAGGCTGGAGAGTTAGAAGAGGATTAGAAGTCTAAACCCCTTACAAGAAGAAGGCTCATGCACCCCTGTTCACCTTGTTAGGAAAAAAACAAAAAACCTAACTCTTCTCCTCTTGTTTCCTCTCTCTTCTTCCTCACATCTCCTTCTCAAACATAGCGATGGTCCAAACCTCCATTAGAGACCTGCTACCACCTTGGAGAATACCTAAATCATCGTGGAAAGAGGTGTGTGTGGAGGAAAAATCAAAGGTTTCGTTGCGGGAAAAGCGTTTTTGAGGTAGGGGATTTCTACTTACATGGTGTTCAATCTCGGGATGCATTGGCATAGTTTCTTTTTGGTCCAGAGCTTGGATCTATATGTGATATATTCCTAGAACCGTCTATGGCTAATATATCTATACAAAAAATACTTTCGAATATCCAAAACGGTGATTTGGTAAATCGGTTTTGAGAAAACATTTTTAAAATAGGCTAGTTTTGAAATCTTAAAAGCAAAAAAAGTTATGAATGTTTAGATCTGTATTTTATTGATTTGTTCAACATGTGTAATGTGTATAAGAAGATGGATTGAAGAGGTTTGGCAAGGACGGTCGGCTGGTCCACCATTTTGCTTTCCCCTAGAATATTTTTATCAACATGATCCTGAACGATATTCTTAAGGACAAAATAATTTTCTGTATTGTGTCCTATTGCACGGTGAAACTTGCAAAATTGTTTTTTGAATCTGTCCATGATTGACGGGGGATCGACGACTTTTGGTAAATGAACCATGTCTTTTGCAAGCAAATTTTCTAAAACAGTCTCGAGCTTCTGATCTAGAGGGGTGAACTTTCGATCCACGCTCCAGTCTTTGTGTTTTGGTTTTTCCTGCTCTTTCCCTTTATGCTGGGGACTGGACTGGAGAGGTCGATCATTCTGCTTGGTTGGTTCCTTTTTGGTGCTTGACTCGGGTAGCTCCAATAGCATTTTTGTCATCATTTTTTGAAACATTTTGTACATGACTGAATCAATCTCATTTTCACTTGTCTGGTCCTGCTTCTTGACTGGTGATGATGCATAAATATTACATTTTATTAATAGATTTTTACTGCATAAATGCATCATCTATAGATTTAAGATCCACACTTAGGTGCATAATGATGTTGTAGAGCTATGGTTCGAATTTCATCGAAATCGAACTTAATTTGAGGAAATTAATGCATTTTTAGTGTTGCGGGTCAAACCTCAGAGTTGAATCAGATATTCAGGATCCAAACCACCCATCTGGGCCTTGGATCTGGACCAAAACACATGTAGAACCACTCCAGCCAGCCCATTCACGTTTTATCATAAAAGATTTTCCAAAACTCCCCTGTAGAAAGAGGCGCCCAGTGATTATTTTATTTTTAAACCCTTTTATGGAAAAATGCCCAAAATAGCCAAATCGTTAAAAGAGGAGAGGGACGCCCAGCACCAGCTTGTCTTTGCTTTGATTTTCGTGCCCTAGGGGCACGATTCTTGCTCACCTCCACGTTTTACCCAGCCGCCCATTCCATACACTTTCTTCCTCATCCACGGTTGGCCATGGAAGCCATGCCAATCCCAATGGAGATGCTGATTTCAGATCCTATCTTTCTTCTCCCCTTGCTGGAACTAACTATTAAGGTTTTTTCTTTGCAGCTGCAGCTGGAGTGTATCCGTCATGGTGGAGGTCTCGCTCTTCCATGGTCGGCCGGCCCTGAACCCCGGAGCACCACCACTTGTGGATTCCTGCAAAGAAAACAACAAAGAGATGTTAGACAACATCACCGAGGTCCTTTGTGGCGCGAGATCATCACAAAGTCCGCTTTGCCTTTCCCCTCAATTGTCGGATCGCCCTGGAGGTTAGATCTTCCCATCCACTTCTTCTAGATAGAACCCCATTTGTGCTGTGCATTTTTGTGACTGTGTGTTGTTTTAATTTATGTGTGTTGTGCGTTTTTGGTCTCTCAAACCTTAGTTAGGTGTGTGTGTGTGCTTGAAACCGGCACGTAGAAGTGTTTAGGAGTTGTCCTTTTTATTGAATCGTGATTTCCATTGTGTTTTTGGTGTTTTGGGTGTGTGCATGTGTTCTGAATTTTCTGATCTACGTGTCTGCATTTTCCTCATGTCTTTCCATTAGTTGTTAGGTCTGAATGTGTTTGTATTAGCAGTAGATTCTATAGATCCTTTCATAGTTGATGTCATTTTTTATTTCTTGGTCATTTAATTGGATTTTGGGAATAGCGTGTTATGTAGTTTGTATTAATTAATTAGTTAAATTAGCTGTAGTATTTTCTGTAGATCATTAGTGTAGATAGGTTAGTTTAACGTGTTTTATTTGCTGAGTAGATTTAAGTAATGTTAATGTTGCATTAGGCTTAGTCGATTGGAGTGTGAATAGTTAGATCATGTTTTCTGTTTTGATTTAAGTTTCAGTATGTTAGTTGTTTAATTTTTCTGTTTCTTAGTTCTAAAATTTCATTCATAAACGTGTATTCATGTAGTGTAACTTAGATTTTGATGAGAGTCATTAGTTTCATATAGTGTAGTTGATATTTTAGTATAGGTTTAACGTAATATTTTGTGCAGTTTTTGTTTGATTAAAATTCTGTAGGTAATGATATGAAGTTTAATTTTAGATGTGTTTGATATTAGTTATGCATAGGTTAATTAGAATAATTAAATTCTTGATTTTCGGTTTAGCTAATTTAGCATCAATTTAGAATGTCGACTTTTGATCTAGCATTTAATGTAGATTTTGTGCAATTCGTGATGTATTATTCCTGCCCTTGAGTGAGTTGTGTATATTTTAATTTAGTTAAAGTAATGTTAGATTAATGTAGTTAGTTAATTTAATTTTGCATTTTAGATAAGAGCAATGTAGTCTTTGTGGTTAGAAAAGCGGTTTTGGGAAGGAGGATAGCCATTCAAATTCGTGGGCTCTAATTAAAGGAAGTATTGACTTTGGTTAATCCAGCAAAGATAGGAGATGTGTCCCTCTACACGTTTGGAAACATTTATAAAATTCAAATCTCTTGCCAAAAACGTGTTGTGTTTTAGGAAACGTTTTCAAAATGGCTCTTGCTTTTAATGAAAATATGGAAAAACGTATGAGTCCATAGACTGGACGGTTTTTGAAGAGTAAGTTTTCCTATTTGAAATTTAAGGTAATTATGGATGGGAATTCCTTTCTTTCCAATTTCATGATTGAGCATTCATTAGCCCTCTTTAACACTTTCTTAGTTAGGAATTAACATTGATTTGGTATTAATTAAGTTAGTAATTTTTGAACTAGGATTAGTTGGTAAAAATTGTGAATATCTATTTAGGTAAGTAGTAATGTTAGTTTATAATATAGTTAGGAGTAATTTAGGTTTTCATTAGTGTTTTAGGAAATAACAATTTAGTATTAGTGTAATTAGTGCCTCTAGGTTGGCGTGGACCCTATTCAAGCACTATTCTAAAACCGCCCCTAGTTAACCCTAACCGACCTTAGTAACCTTAGTTAGTCGACTAACCCTAGGCAATTAGCTAATCCTAGTTAGTTATTAGCCATAGTTAACTCTAGCCTAACTCTATGTACTAACCATAGTTAGTTAGTTACCCTTAGTTAATTATAACTAATTCCTAACCCTAGATATTTAATTTTAGTTAGGAACTAACCCTAGTTAGTGTCTAACTTAGTTAGTGAGTAATCCTAGGTAGTTAATTAACCTTAGCCTTAGTTATTACTAATTAGCAACTAACCTTAGTTAACTTAACCATAGGTTAGTAGTTTCCATTAGGTTTTAGGATTAGTTAGATATTTAATTAATTAGTTAGTTAGTTAATTATATTAGCTATAGTATCTTAGGTTTAATTAGACTCATGTAAATAGATAGTGTAATTAGAATAAGATATTAGTTAGGTTAGAATAGAATTATCGTTTGTTTAGATTAGGTTTAGATTAGTTTGTGTACAATTTTATATAATTAGTTTAATTGTTGCCCTTTTATGTATTAAACAGTAGCTTAGATTAGTTTAGGACTGTGTTTGTCTAAGGTTTAATGCTTAATGATTGTTATAAATCTTAATGTTGTAAATTTGGTTTATGCCTAGATCTGTGTTAAAAATACATAAAAATAATTTTATAGATTAGCAAAAGCAAAATCTATTTTTGAAGATTGGTTTTTGTGATCATCGCAAAATTTTTCCTCTCGTAATATTCTCTCTCTTCCTTCTCTTTTCCTTTCCAACCTCTTATTTTCCTTCTTTTTGAAGGGAGAAGATAAAAGATGGAAAGAAAGAGAGAAGAGAAAAGAAAGAAGAGAAGAGAAGAGGAATTCTTTTGCGGGTCTCACTTGACCTTAATTTTGAAAATATTTAAAATAACTCACCTCCGTTTTTGAAATATTTGCGGGAAAACTGGAAGACAGGATCCGCTCGTCGGTACGAGGTTCGACCGTTCCTGGCGCCTTTACCAGGGGTAATCGAACCAAGGGTCGAATTAATGCCTTTTGCTTTGCTAAGAAATTATCTAAGAAATTATTCTAAGTCTAAATGCACAAAGAATCATGCTTGTGCAAATGCAAAGATGTATGCTCTTTTTGAAAAATGTTTTAAAGAATTTCCAAGTGAATCTGATAAAGTGAAGAACTGATTTCTAGCTTAGAACTTAAGATTAAAGTTCTAAGTCTTTAGAATAATCATGAGCTTGGGAAAATAAATTTGGATTTTGGAAAATGATTTTTGAAGTTTTGAGATAAAAGGAATGTTCAAAGTCATAAATGGACTTTGAATCAGAATAGAAATGGAATTTGAATAAAAATGAAAGATAGAATTTGGGAAATTTGGATAAAATTGAGAAATGGAATTTATTTAAAAGTTAGAACTTCAAGATGAAATCTGAATCCAAGATCTGAATTTTGAATAAGATTCAAAGTTGAATTTTGAATCTAGGATCTGAAATGAGAATTTGATTTGAAATCTGGAATGAAATGGAATTGGTGTTGGAATTAAAGTGGGATTTGGATTTGGAATTTTGAAGGAAAATGGATTCAAGATTTGGAATCCACGACGGTATTTGGATCTGAAATATTGAATGGAATTGGATCCAAGATTTGGAATCCGAGATGAAACTTGGATCTGAAGCCTAAGATCCGAAGTGGCATTGGATTCTGGATCCTAAGAGTTGGAGTTTGGATCTGAACTTGAGATCCAAAGTAGAATTGGATTCTGGATCTTAAGAATTGGAGTTTGGATCTGAGATTCAAGGTAGAATTGGACTCCGGATCTAAGATCCAAAGTGAAATTGGAATCTGGATCCTAAAGAGGAATTGGATTTGAAGTCTAAGACCCAAAGTAGAATGGGATTCTGGATCCTAAATGAAATTTGGATTTGTAATCTGAGATCCAAAGTAGAATTGGTTTTGGATCCTAAGGTGGATTTGGATCTGAAGTCTGTGATCCAAAGTAGAATTGAGTTCTGGATCTTAAGGCAGATTTGGATCTGAATCTGAGATCCGAGGTGAATTGGATTCTGGATCCTAGAATGGATTTTGGATCTGAAATCTGAGATCCAAAAAAAGTGAAGATTGATACTTGGAAATCTGGATCCAAGTTGAGATTAAGACCTAACTTTGGATTTTTTGAACTTCAAAATTGAGAATGAATTTCAAACTCAATTTGGACTTTGAACTTGAATTTGGAATTTATAAAATGATTCAAGTTGAATTTTAAACTTTGAATTTGATTTCAAAGTTTTTGGAAATGAGATAGAATTGAAATAGGAATTTGAAGAAGAGATATTTACAATCACTTGGGTTTTTGAAAAGGAATTTTGAAAATATGATGCAATTCTATCCTAAATGATGAATGAGTTTAAAGAATTTGAAATTGTCTTTTTGAAAAGCTATTCCATTCCTCAGATGAATTAAAATAAGATTGAAGATATAATACATCCTTGACTATGGTCATTGAATGTATTATGTAATAATCTATATTTAAATTCAGGTGAAGAATGAAACACATTTTTGTGCTTTTATAGAGTTTAAAATGAAATTAACTCTCAATATACCCTGACTATGGCCATTGGTATATATATTGAATTAATTCTAAGTTAAACTCTGATAAAAGGTGAAATATTTGAAAATATGATGATTTTTGAAAAGGATCCAGTGTTACTTCATAAAAGATAAAAATACTAAGTTTTGTTTACATCCTGACTATGGCCATTGATGTAAATCATCAACTTAGGATTAGTTACCTTTTACAAAATGGTGCACGTGCCATTCGTGTTTCACCATTGTGAGAATTTGAGAAATAAAGGCAAAAATGCATGAGAACAAGCAATTTATGATGTTTACAATGCTCCTCCATTCTACCTAAAGCAGGAAATATAAATTCTCATTAAGTCCTAACTTATTACAAATTTTGAAAATTCAAATCTTAAGTGACGATAATCTCCTCATATTCCCTGCAAAACAACTTGGTTAAAGAGAAAAAAAAAGAATAAAAAAAAAGAAGGAAAATTGCACCTATGTCAAAATATATAAGAAGATGAGAAGGGGGCATATATACCTATGTTCATATACGTACATGTATATATGTATATCTTATATATGTACATGCATCTATACACATGAATATATATATATATATATATATATATACGTACATATATATACATATATGTATACCTTATATATGTATACGTATATATGGGTGAAATGGTGAATGTGAGGGTAGTGCATGAGGTATGGCAAAACTGTATATAGTATGGATTATGTGAAATAATAAAAAAAAAATGTCATGAATGTTGTGCATGAGGAAAAATTATGGGTATAACAGATCAAGGTGTCATTTTTACAATGCATGATGTGAATGTACCAGATTTGTGACTGATTTCAAATGACTATTTGACAGTGGCAGATGATAAGAGTGGAGGTTTTCTACTGCTGGACCATAGGGGACTGCGCAACATTCTTAATATTATGGACTGATCAGGGATATTGTGCCCGAGCTCAAAGACTGTTACTGCAATGGTTTATTGCTACAAATGTTGTAATCAAGAGGGCACTGCCAGTTTCAGATGATTACTAAAATGCTGAAAGGGGTCAGATGATGGTCTGCCCTATACTGCTGAAGAATGGAGTAACTGGCAATTTTTATTCTGGAGGTACAGAAGGCAATGGCCATCATGTAACTGGGATAAACAGGCCACCAAAGGTAGTAGATGGTGGGTTGCCAGGATATGATGAACCTATGCACAAGGCGGTTGTGACTGTAGGGAATCGTCGTAGCAATGGTGATAGGGAATATTGTAACAAGCACTGCAGGTAACGGCTACAAGGGATGTTGCGGAATGACAAAAGTGGAATGTATAAGAGGCCATAGATGCCACTGGAGGCAGCTGGGTGCTGACGGATGGGTGAAAGCGATATCATGCTGTTTGTGAAAAGAATGCTGGAATTGAAGGCCACCCAAGTACAATGAAGAGTGCTACTAGTGACAGATGACATTGAATATTGGAGGTGTAGCTGACGCAATTCCCATGGGGAGTGATCTTCAGCTTGTTGCTTCACCAGCTGAGGGTCATGTTGTATTAGCAGTCAGCAGATAAACTGCTTTCATTTGTTGCCCCTTTTACACAGGATTGATATGCAGCTTTCGCACTTGAGGGACGATGGTTGGTCATCCCATGTGGATGCTCTTATGCTGAATTGTGATGGCACACAACATTGTGATGGATATAAAGGCCTTACCTATGCAGACCCCTCACATTAATCCTCTTTAGGAATTATAACCAAGCATACATACAGGCAGGATTACCATTACTCAGGCTCACCTCTCAGATAGTTGTTCACGGGTGATTTGGTGTCACTATACCTGAAACTGGCAATTCTCTTGAACTGGCCTTGAACCACACATTGATCAACAAAGATATGATACATACATACATATATACATACATACATACATATACATACATACATATATATATATACATACATATATATATATATATATATATTTAGCCAACCAAAGGGGCGAGGCGACCTCAGCGAATGACATAAAAAAAACAATAGAATTGGATCGGTGTCTAGTTAGCAGATGACTACTTAAAAGATTCACAAAACACTGTTCATTCTGTGTAAATTCATTACTACTGACTACACAACCAATCTTAATGAAAAGACATTCTATAGTAAGAGTGGAAATTCCAAAGAATGGGGAAATCATTCCTGTTTCTTTCTCAAAAATTTTCAGGAGAACATGATAAGAAATTTCTGCAAAAGAAAGATAAAAACAACATTAAGGATCCTTCTAATTTCACCAGATGGCACCCATCTCGCACTGAAATTTTTTTAGCCATGAAACCGATCTATTCTTTATCCCTTTTTTTTCTTTTTGGGGTCTGGGGTCATAACAGGAACAAAGATTTTGAGATCTATTACTGTAATGATTTATACATTCTGCAGTGCCACAGAAAATTTTACGGATACTCATACTTGTGCTTCTGAGGTAATCACGGCTGTAGATAATTTAAGCAAAATGGTTCCCATATGGAAATAAAACATGATGGAGGTCATAAGAATGAGATAATTTGTAACCAAATGCCAGCTCGGGATTCCATCTTTGCAATGGAGGCAGGTAAAATAAGAAAAAAAAAAAAAAGGGCCATCGGATGAAAGCCATCCTTACATCAACAAAGGCTTCCTTTACATTTTTTTTTTTTGAAAATGGATATCATTCAACGATGACTGTTGTGCATATGATGCAACTGAGTCAGGCAATAGACTTAAACAAAAAATTAGAGCGTGAAATCCTAAGGAGGAACACCTGTGCTAGGGTGACTAATCAAGAAAAAAAAAAGGGCGACATGCTCATCGAAACACTAAATATATGGAGATCGATGGTAAAAAAAAGGGAAAATAATATGTAAACTGAAGCATTGTGAAAAACCCACCTAACATGAGAAGTGATAGCAAAAATATGGAATACAGGTTTACAGGCTTGGGACGTAATGCTACTGCTTATTAATAAAATTCCATAGACATTCGAGAGAATGTGAAGGAAGAAAAAAAAACTTGTGGAAATTATGCAAAATAACGAAGTAAAAAAAAAAAAAAACTATGGAACGACTGAAATAGAATCATATTGTGTAAAATTAGGGACAGGAAAAAAAATTACATCATGAAGCAAATCATAGTTTGTAATGGATGATGTATTTGAATGATACAGACATGTATTCACGTAAACTGAAGAAATCCGAGAAGAGCAAAGAAGAGAAAAAAAAAAGGGGTAAAGGGACCAAATATCGGAACCAATCATTCCATTTATATTACACAGAGGTGGATAGATGTTGCTAACGAGCAATTCAATGCCACCATTAGTGTATAATAGTAAAAAAAAGGAGAGGGAACAGAATCACAAAAAAAAAAGGAAGGGAGATGAGGGCTCACCTTGTTTTCGCAGATATTATCAAAGAGGGAAACAGGGCTTCTATTATATCCCGGAGGCCTTTCGCCGCGGATGTCAACCGATTTCTGGTTTTATAGGAACTCTGAAGGAAAACACCCTTGCTGAGGGTTGCCTCTGCTCGATGGAGCCTCTTGGAGAGTAGATGTTGATGAGGAAGATGGATGCTTCGGAGGAAACTTGATGATGATGTGTTTTATCGATATTGATAATTGATGCCTCAGAGAAGAACAATCGTTGCCTTCAGGAAGAAAACCGATGGATATTTGATGAGAAGAGGTATTGATCGAGAACCGGGTGCATGAAAGTAGATGGATTGCAATGGATGGTCGAAAGATCGATGATTGGGGTGAAAAGATGCAGATAATGGATATCAAAAGAAATTGGGTGATCAACAATGGTGGGTATTGATTCTCGACCCTTTGAGAGTCGTCGGGGGCCTCTTCTTAAAGGGCTAATGGATGTTTCTAGCCATGGTTTGTTGCGGATGTGGGGTGAATAATGGGCAAGTCGGTTTTGAGATCGACGATGGAGAGAGAAGGGAAGAGGCGCGGGAAGAGTTCGTTAGAATTTTTCCCAAATTTTCAAAAAGGTGGTTTCCCTTTTAAGAATTTTCTAAAAACTGGTTAAGGAATGAGGTTTTTGGTAAAATGTCTCAAAAAGCTTGAAAATCATCCGCTTTCTTTGTAGCTTTTCTCGACTTTTTTTTGATTTTTATGTTATTTTTCCATTTTTTTGTAGTTTTTAGAATAAAATCCTAAAGTTTTTCGAGAAATCGAAGATTAAAACTAATTTTTTGTGTTTTTGTAAAATATTTACAAAAGAGAGTTTTTCTGAGAACTCAAGTCGATTTTTGAGAAAATTTCTTCAGAAAGTGGATTTATGTCCGGATTTTTAGGAAATATCTGAGGTTTACAACCTCGAACTGAGAAATATAGGGTTGGGGATTCAACAGAATGCCAGATGAATTGTCCGAGCCATTTAGAACCATTTTTGGTATTTTTATAATTTTAATTTGAAAATCGGACAACGGGACTCAGATTTGGATTTAGAACACTGGGTTCGGACCCGAAATCAATTTTGAATGGATCAATATGGTTTTTAGTCCAGAAAATCTGAAGAATGACTGAAATTTAGCTTTGAAATCGCTTTGATTTTCTCAGAAGATGGAGTCAGGGTCAAAAGGGTCATTTTTACAAAACTTTGAAAAATTTGGGGTGTTCACAGATGCCCCTCTTTGCTACTAAGCCGGTTGAAAGCCGAGCTTAGTGGCAAAGATAACACTCCAAATTTTGAAAATGCCCCAGTCAGTAGATCTGAACTGGGTGTGGAAGAATTTATTTGGGAAACATGGCTTCTCAGGCTTTGAAACCTTATCCTGAATGGTTTTGGGGAGACGAAATCCTCGAAGATGATGTGATCAAATGATAGAAATGAGGAAATCGTGATGGGACTTTGGGTGAAATCCCGAAATGGTGGGAAATGAGCATTTTGATCAGGTCTCATGGATGAGACAAGATACTCTCTTTGGAATGATTCAGGTTTAGCCCTTAACCTGGATGGGACGAAGATATATCAAGATGAATTTGAATTGAGGAAAGGGATACACGGGGACCTTGATGGGACATTTTGGAAAATGCCTTGTGAAATGAAGCCCGAGTATGATCCTTTCTTTGGATGAATGTATGAAGTATGGGTTCCTTGATGGGAGGAGCCATGATGGGACTGGAAGAAATCATCTCATCCGAACGAGGAATCTCGTTGGAACGAGACTCAGGTTTAACCCAAACCTGCAAGGAATATACCTCGCGAAGCGAGGTTCCAGGTTAGCTTTTATCCTGGATAGGAAATCTACCATACGGATTTCTCAAATGGAGAAACCATAATGGGACCTTCGGAATTTGGACAAAAAAATCCGAAAGGGGTTTGCGAAAGGAGAAAAATATAGGGTTCCTTAAAGCTTGGAAAAAGGAATGATTTTGGGTGTCTCATTTGCTGAGACTGAAAATAGCTTTTTGAAATCGATGACCTCTCGCAGAAAATTCAGGTTTTGACCCTTAACCTGAGTGGGAACACCATACGGAATCCTTGACTGAAGAAAACGCAATGGGACAGGAAGAGATACTTCAACTGAATGAGGCAACTCTCCTGGAAGGTATAAACAACGCTAGGTTGCATCAGAATAGATATCAAATGTTTATTTCATTCTTGGAATAGCTAGAAAATTTTGCCAATGAGATAAAATCGTAGTAGATTCAAACGCTTGGAAATGTGCACGTATGTGCAAAAGATATTCCCTCTTTTACCTAGAGTATTTCCCCCAAATGAGGTTAACTCCTCAGTTCTAAGAGTCAGATTCAAATTTTTAGCACTGATGATTTTCTTCAAGGAAGCTATCCATTTCCCTGATATGAGAATAGAAGAAATATTCTTAATTTCATAAAAGCAGGAAACGAAGAGATATTGATAAAAGAATTTTGCACGAGAAAAGATGACTTCTGGCAACTTCGGCAGTTTGATATCTGGGTGTTTTCCCACGATAATCTTTTTGCACTCTTTTGAGTCATTGGGCTTTCTTGGTTTTTCACATCATCCTTCATTTTGGATGTCCTGACTTTTCTTTCTTTTTCAGGGAAGGGTACGTCACAAGCTCCTTCATCTTGGAGATGCTCCGATCCTTCTTTCTCTCAGGGATTATATATGATATTGGCTCAAAAAGGTCTTTTAAATGATAGCTGGAATCAAATATCTTTTAGGGTTTGTCGGTAGGTTCGTTGCATCTGCCTTCATCTCGACAGTGATCCGAACTTTCCCTAGAAGGATCCGTCACAAGCTCCATCATCTTGGAGATGTTTCAAATCTTCTTTGGCCCCGGGGATCTACTCGCTTAGTTCGTCTTCATCTTGACGACAATCGAGAGACCTCTTTTGCGGATATTTGATTGAAGCTTTAAATGAATAAATGAGGAGATATGGATTGAGTGAATTCTTTTTATGGCTCAAGATATTTCCACTGCCTGATTGCCAGAAAGTCATTTTAAAACATGCACCATAGCCACGATAAATATCAATTCGCTTCTGGCTTTTCAACATCATTGAAGATTTCTTTCATTGATCATATCGAGGACATTTCTTACATCCTCTCGGTTAATCAGCAGGAAAAGATTTGAATTTTACCTCTTTTCGCAGAAAGTTTTACCTTTTTGGGAAGAAATACTAGAGGTAGTCTGAGGAAATTCTCTTTGCACAGTAAGAATATTTAGAATCAACAAATGCTTTTTAGCAAATTGGCAAAGTTTTCACGAATTCTTTGTGAAATAATCACTCAATATAGATTTTGATGAGAACTTGAGTTGTATCTTCGATTTTGGAAATACATGACCAGCAAAAGCTGGGACTTTTGAAATACATGACCAGTGAAAGCTGGAACCTTTGAAATACGTGACCAGCGGAAGCTGGAACCTTTTTGAGATATATGACCAGCGAGAACTGGAACCTTTTGGAATACATGACAAATAGATGTTGAGATTTTTTTGAAATACTTGTCCAGCAAAAGCTGGAACCTTTGAAATACGTGACCAGCGAGGAGCTGGAACCTTTTGAAATACTCGACAGTAAAACTGGAACATTTAAAATACATGACCAACGAATGTTGGGTCTTTTGGGAAATACACGAATGGTTATGAAAAGCTGGGTTTTAATAAAAAGGTTGAAAATGATAGAAATTGGGAGATTATAACCTGAGGGCTGAGAAAATGGTGAATTTTTTGAAAACATTGTACCCAGAGGTTGGAGAATTGATAATCTTGAGAGATTTTGGAGATATAAAGGTTTGGAAATGATAGATTTTGAGAGATTGAATCCCGTAGGTTTGGTAATGAGAGAATGGAGAAATCGCAACCTGAAAGTTTGATTTATGGAATAGGTTGATTTGGGAGATCAAAAATTGTGAGCTGGGACTTTTTGAAATACATGACCAGCGAGAGCTGGGTCTTTTGGAAATACACGACCAAAAGCTGAGTTCTTTTTTGGGGACACATGACCAGCAAAGCTGGAACGTTTGAAATGCGTGACCAGCAAAAAGCTGGAACGTTTGAAATACCTGACCAGCGAAGAAGCTGGAACGTTTGAAATACATGACCAATGAGTGTTGGATCTTTTTTGGAAATATCTGACCAGCGAAAGCTGGAACGTTTGAAATACATGACCAGCAAAATGCTGGAACTTTTGAAATACATGCCCAACGAGTGTTGGACCTTTTGAAATACCTGACCAGCAAAAGCTGGGACGTTTGAAATACTTGACCAGCGAGAAGCTGGAACGTTTGAAATATATAACCAACGAGTGTTGGATCTGACCAGCAAAAGTTGGAACGTTTGAAATACCTGACCAGCAAGAAGCTGGAACGTTTGAAATACATGCCCAATGAGTGTTGGATCTTTTGAAATACCTGACCAGCAGAAACTGGGATATTTGAAATACCTGACCAGCGAGAAGCTGGAACGTTTGGAATATATGACCAACAAGTGTTGGATCTTTTCGGAAATACCTGACCAGCAGAAGCTGGGACGTTTGAAATACCTGACCAGCAAGAAGCTGGAACGTTTGAAATACATGCCCAACGAGTGTTGGATCTTTTTGAAATAACTGACCAGCAAAAGCTGGGACGTTTGAAATACCTGACCAGCGAGAAGCTGGAATGTTTGAAATACACGACCAACGAGTGTTGGATCTTTTGGAAATACATGATCAGCAAAAGTTGGAACGTTTGAAATGCATGACCAGTAAAACTGGGACATTTGAAATACCTGACCAGTAAAAACTGGGACCTTTGAAATATATCAGCTTTTGGGAGATTTTTAAATCAGAACTTGAATTTTGTAGAAAAAAGGATTTTGATCAAAAGATTGAATGTAGAAAGTTATCGGTGCGAGGGTCAGATCCTCCGAATGAGCTCAATGAATAATTGGAGATTTTTGGGAAGTACCCTAGTGCGAGGACTGGGTTGTAAAAGATGAGCTAAATAAAGTGAAATTCTCAGAGAATAAAGATTCTTTGGTAAAATTTAATGGACCATCATAGTTTAATTGCATGTGGTCGACTTTCAGGATTTTGTCCCCTTGTCCTGAACGGGGGGGGAATAAAAAGAGAATACCTCATTGACAGGAGGCATCATGTTTATCCCTTAACCTAAAAGGGTAGATTTTAAAGATAAAGGTAGGTGAAAATTTTGATAAGATTGAAAATTTTGTTAAAATATGACAAAGATGAGCAATAGCTTGAAGAAAATTTGCTCAAACCAAAAAGTAAATCAAATGAAATGAGAATAAAAGGTCACAAGATCAAATGAGATTTAACAAAATTTGAGAAAAAGAGCTTTTGTCTAATCCTGCCTGCATACGATGAAGAAAAATGATTATAGATCAATAAAATGCCCCAGTATCACGCAGAGGAATGTAAGAATAGAAGATCATTATTTTATTGAAATTGCTCTTTTGAAGAGTACAAAGGCTTTTAGAATAAACATTTCAAGTGTAAAACTTCTTCAAATGCAGAGCATTGATGGGATCTGGCATTTCCACTCCATCTGCATTGATTAGGCGATATGAATTGCGAGGAAGTGCTTCCTTAACCACATAAGGGCCTTCCCAATTGGGTGACCACTTGCCCCGCGGTCGATGCTTGAGATGAGCTGTCGATCTGAGTACCAAATCATTAACTCGAAATTTTCTCTCAATGACGGACTTGGCATAGTGTCGAGCTATCCTCTGTCGATAAGCTTGAGCATGCTCCGCTGCCTTGAGCCTTTTTCATCTAGCAGATCCAGCTGCACCAATCTCTGCTGCTGATACTGATCAAGTGGCAATTCTATAAGAGAAACAAATTCGAGAGCGGGCTTCTGGACATGAAGAGGCAACACCACTTCAGTTCCGTAAACAAGTTCTGAAGGAGTGGCATTAGTTGGGGTCCGAATGATGGTCCGATATGCCCAAAGTGCGTCATGAATCTTCTCATGCCAGTCTCGACCTGTCTTCACAGTCCTTTCCAAAATACGAATCAGAATCTTATTGGTAGCCTCTGCTTGGCTGTTCCCTTGAGGATAATAAGGAGCCGAGAAATGATGGGAAATTCTGAATTTAGAACAAAATGTCTTCATCCTCTCATTTTTAAAGTGGGTTCCATTGTCTGAGATAATATCATGTGGTATGCCAAAGCGGCAAAGAATGTTATTATGAATGAAAGAAACCACATGGCGGCCTTCTACTGTGCATAGAGTAACAACTTCAACCCATTTTGTGAAATACTCTGTCGCAGCCAGGAAGTACTTGTGGCCGTTGGAAGCAGAAGGAGTAATTGGGCCCACGACGTCAAAAGCCCACATATAAAATGGCTAAGGAGAAACAACTGGTTGCAGATATGTGGCCGGAGCATGAATGTAAGGCGCGTGCACTTGGCACTTGACGCACTTCTTCACAAATCTATGACAGTCCTGCTGCATGGTATTCCAGTAATACCTTGCTCGAATGATCTGTTTGACGAGAGTTTGACAGCCGACATGGCCACCACAAATCCCTTCATGCGCCTCTTGGATAACTTCCATAGCCTCTTCTTTGTCTAAGCACCTTGAATACTCAGAACTAAACCCACGGCGGTAGAGGACATTGGCAAGAATGAAATATTGGGTAGACATACGCTGAATTGCACGTTGCTCCCTTTTAGGCATTTCTGGTGGAAATTCACCAGTCTCAATGAAATTTTTGATGTTTTGGTACCAAGGCTTCTCCTTCTGATCGACCTGGTTTACTTGCATAATTGAATCGAAAGCGGGTTGCTCAAGTCTACCCACTTCGAAAGAACGACATGATTCACTGCCTTTGAAGGATAAAATGGAACCCAAGCTGGCTAAACCGTCGGCTATTTGATTGCGCTCTCTCCTGATATGACTGAGCGGAAATTCTTCGAAGCTGTCCACAAGAGCTACGACGATCTTCTGATATGGAATTAATTTGGAATCTTTCACTTGCCATTCAATGTTAACTTGACTGACAACAAGTAGAGAGTCGCCAAAAGCATGCACTCTCTTGACATTGAAACTTTGCAGAATTTTGAGGCCTTGTATTAAAGCTTCATACTCGGCCATGTTGTGAGTGCATTGAAAGCCAAGCTTGAGGGAATAAGGGATCATTTCTTTATCTGGAGTGATTAGCAAGACTCCAATCCCGATGCCAGACATGTTTTTAGAGCCATCGAAGAACATAATCCAAACTGGGGGCTGTTGGATATTACAGATGTGCTCATCAGGAAAATCGTCCTCTGCTTTAATTTCTTCCGTCAAAGGGAAATCTGCCAACTGATCTGTGATCGCTTGGCCTTCAATTGACTTTTGAGAGACATACTCTAAGTCATATTGCATCAGAAGGACTTGCCACTTCGCGATCCGTCCAGTGAGAAATGGTTGTTTCAAAATGTATCTGAGAGGATTAAGTTTCGATAGAAACTTGATTTCAGAAGCCAACAAGTAATGTCTCAATTTCTGGAACATTCAAACCAGAGCTAGACAAGTTTTCTCCATCTGAGAGTACTTCTTTTCATAATCAATGAATATTTTGCTCACGTAGTAGATTGCGTGCTCTATTAGGCTGTCCTCTTCATACTGCGCGAGGAATCCACCACGGGCATTCTGATTGACAGAAATGTATAATAGGAGAGGTTTCCCCAACTTTGGCGGTTTCAACACTGGTGGATTAAGGAGATACTGCTTAATGCGCTCAAACGAGAGCTGACATTCTGATCCCCATTCAAATTTAACTCCTTTTCTAAGCAAATGGTTGAAGGGTTCACATCTCATAGCCAAATTTGAGATGAACCTGCGAATAGACTGAATACGCCCTTGAAGGCTTCGCAATTCTCTGAGATTAGTTAGAGGCGGCATGTCAATAATGGCTTTTGCTTTGGCCGGATCCACCTCGATCCCTTTCTTGCTGATAATGAAGCCGAGTAATTTACCGGACTCCACTCCAAAAACACATTTCTGAGGGTTAAGTCTTAATTTGTAAAGAATAAGTCTTTCGAAAACTTGACTAAGAGCATCGAGGTGATCCTCTTCTTCTTTAGACTTAACCAGAATGTCGTCCACATATGCATCCATATTTTTGTGCATTTGATCGTGGAAAATGACGGTCATTGCCCTTTGATAGGTTGCCCCGGCATTTTTGAGTCCAAATGGCATGACTGTATAGCAGAAGGTTCCCCATGGGGTAGTAAATGAAGTCTTTGACTGATCACGAACGGCCAGCTTGATCTGGTTATAACCTGAATATCCGTCCATGAAGGAAAACATGGCATGACCTGTTGTGCTATCGATCAACAGGTCAATTTTAGGAAGTGGATAATCATCTTTTGGGGTTGCCTTATTGAGATCCTTGAAATCAATGCAGATCCGAACTTTTCCGTTCTTTTTAGGGACTGCTACGATATTTGCCAACCAATCTGGGTAATCAATGGCCCGGATGAAGTCTGCTTTTAACAAATTTTCAAGTCCTTCCTTGACTTGCTGCTCAATTCGAGGGTCTAACTTCCTCAGTTTCTGCTTGATTGGTCTGGCTTCTGGTTTCAACTTGAGTCGATGCTCAACCAGCTTGATATCCAATCCTGGCATATCTTCATAAGTCCAGGCGAATACTTCTTGATGCCTTTTGAGGAATTGGATGAGTCTAGCTTTTTCAATTTTGCTTAGACTCGACCCGATTTTGAGAATTTTCGGATCATCTTCCGACCCAATGTTGATATCCTCAGTTGGATCTTGAACCAAAGATGAGGGTTCATCCTGCTTCTGAATGTGGGAAAATTCTGGCAAATCCTGAATGGTTGAATCAAATTCGGTTGGCTCTTCAGTCTGCTCTGCTGCCTGACTGACCTCTGCTCTTTCTTTCATCTCAAGAAACCTTGCCATTTTTAGATACTTGAGATTGATAACAAATCTTGTCATTGACTCAGGAGTTAATGGTCCTGAAAATGTAAGAAAGGTTGTTTAAGAGAAAGTACGAGCCAAATCAAATTCTTGTATAAAGTAAAGAACAATGACATAGACAAAGTATAAGAAGAAATTGATAGACGCTTGAAGAAAAGATTTGATTTTTCATTGATTGAGGTAAAGTATTTACAAGACTTTAACAAAAGATGGGACTGTATTGTCCCTACAAAAAGAGAAGAAAAGAAAGCAGGAAAACTAAGGCATCATCTTCACTTGTTTCCCCTGACGAAAATTGTCCTTTTGCTGGAATCCTGGCCGGTGAACCCCAACCCTGAACTGTCTGAATGCTGAGTAGGAATGATTGGCTCCACTATACCATCTTCATTCTTTTCTATGCCCCGGAATGGCTGATATTCATGTTTTATCAGCAGATCAAATCCCTTTCTGGCTTTGGAAAACTGAGGGAATAGAGGGTGATCTTTGAAGGAGGCGTAATCAATGCGTCCTCCTAACTTGAAGAAACAAGGTCCCTGCCATTGGACCGTAGCTGCAATATTTTCCTCTTCCATGACATCTTTCAGTTTCAGCATCTCTAGACTGTCACTGAGGTTGATCTCATCCGCTTCTCGGATGCTTGGAATATCAGCTGTGAATGTTGGACGAGGAATCATAGACTGTGGCAGCCTCTCTTCAGGATCTTCGCCCAAAATGGTAGTGATCATTCCACCCTTGGACCACTTAATGCGCTGGTGGAGAGTTGATGGAACGACATTGGCATTGTGGATCCATGTTTGTCCCAACAAATGCGGCACATTGACGACATGGAATAAGACGGTGTACACTGAATAGTTGATGAAAATCTCTAAAAAGACTTTGCCTTTTGCAGTCTGCCCGTGATTGTCAAAACCGTAGATGGTAATGGGGTCAGGCACATATTCTTCCTCTTTCAATCCCAGTGCTTTCGCTGTCATCTCTGGGCAAATATTGAGGCTGCTGCCTCCATCAACGAGCACATGCGGGACAGTCATGCCCCGGGTTCTGACTACGATGTATAATGCATTGTTGTGGAATGAATGAGGCTTTGGCAAGTCCTCATCAGAGAAGGTAATAGGCGCGTTGGTCATCGCTTGATTTATAATTTGCGCCATGTCTTCGGGCGTGGTGCCCGACTTCACCTTGATCTTCCTCAGTAGATCATCCAACTTTTCCTGATGCTTGGGAGAATCATGAGTTAATTCGAAGATGAAAATGTTGGAGAGCGCCGTAATTGGCTTCTGGAAATCATCAACCTGTTCCTCGGCTGCTTTAGAGGTTTCTTCCTTCTCTGCGTAGGCTTCTTTCTTGAGAAAACTTCTTGGGAAAATTTGAATTCTTTCATTCTTGACTGGTACACTAACTTGGTCAAGAAGCGAGAGGATATCCATTTTCTGATACACAGGCTGATCCCGATGTAGAACCATTACCTGATGATGGAGTTTTAGCTCTTCACTAGAGCATGGATGTATATGGCTCTGTGGGAGGAAAGAGTGTTCGGAGATGGTTGATGCTGAATGCTTTGGAAATGGAGCAGATAAAATTTCCATTTTGCCCTCCTCTTCATCTTCTACGAGGATGCTTTTATCGATACAGTCTTGGACCAAATGCTTCAAGACGAAGCAGTGTTCTGTATCATGCCCCATGTCTCTATGAAATTTGCAGTACTGCTCTTTGTATTTCTCCATGAATACTGGAGGGTCTGCAATTTTGGGCAACTTCACCATCCCATGGGATAGCAAGTATTCCAACACTTTCTCCAGAGGCTGGTCCAAAGGAGTGAATTTCCTATCTTTGCTCCAATTGATGTGTTTTGGTTTTTCTTGAAAGTCCCCTTTTTATTGAGGACCGGTTGGGAGAGATTTGTCATTGCTCTTGAAGAATTTGCCCTTTCTTCCCCTGTTCTGCTCAGGTTTCGATCCGATGCCACTGTCATTCCTGCTGCTACTGCCCGGATGGTCTTCGGGGATATCAGTTGAGTAGGTAAAATGGGTCTTTTTCTTTGGGTCCAAGGTGTTCTTTGCCGAAGAGACACCTTCGTATATCCCATTCTCTACACCCATTTCGAGTCATTCGGCTCGCTCTGTTAGTTCGATGAAGGACTTGGAAGGATATGGGAAGAGGAGGCTTTTCAGGGGCTGACAGAAATTGTTGAGGATGACCTGGAGGGCATGTTCCTCAGAAATAGGATTCCTCGTCTTACTGCAAATACTTCTCCACTTATGGATGAAATCCCTGGCCTTCTCATTGGGCTCCTGTTTGAGGTTGCATAAATGGTTCAGGGTAGGCAGAGCCTCTGTGTTGAACAGGAAGCGTTCAACAAACATATTAACAACTTTGTCGAAATCCCTCAGTTCGATGGGATTGACATGTTCAGCGTACCACTTCACTGCTATCCCGTCCAGGCTGTGGGGAAAACAAAGGAAAAGGGCGCGGTTATCTTCACTGAACCGGGCACATTCGGCGAAGAACATTGCTAAATGGGCTTTTGGATCGCCGGTTTCGTCAAACTTGATCCTTGTCTCCTTCTAAACCGAGATAGAAGTCCTGCCTGGTGTATGACCTCTTTCCTTTGTCACGGATTTGCAGGTCCTTGACTATCTTGGTTAATGCTTGAATTGAATCCTCTGCGGGGGCCCCATACTTGGGCTTGTTTACTGATACTGGCTCTTCCACTGGCCTCTTGGACTGCCGCAGGTGCTTTGGAATGTAGATCAACTGCTCTTCTTCTTCAGAGACTTCTCCTGCTGACCCGGAATCCTTAGAAGTACTGTCACGCTGCTTCTTCTGCTTGTTGATCTTGACTGGCTTCTTCATGGGCTTTTTCTTAGCTTTGCTCTTAGAAGCTGCCTTCTTGGGAGCAGCTTTTGCCTGCTCAGCCATCATCTTGGTCATCATTTTTTGAAAGATCCGGTACATGGCCGGATCAACGTCGCTTTCATCCCCGGAGTTATTCTTCTTGGACAATCTAGGAGAATTCATCTCCTCTGACTCGCTATCACTGTGCTGTTGAGCAGCCCTCTTATCAGCCCTTGTCTGAACCATTTTCAGATACCTAAGCTTTCCTGTAGAATATGGGAATGGTTAGAGTATGGAGAAACTTTTTTAAAAATCACAATTTCTTTGAGAAAATCAAGAAATGAAGGGATTTGGTAGACAATTTCAAGAGATTATCTCATTACCCGGGATTGGGTCATCACACGATTCGTGATAATTGTGTTACCATTTGATGATAACAGAGAAATGTGCCTTGTTACCTAGGCGAGGTCGTCAACCATGATAATATATTAAAGAAATGCGAAAGGAATATCCCTTTTACCTAGGATTAGGTTGTCACCCAAAATTTGTGACTTTTATTTGCACTATAAACAAAGTACAGAAAACAACATTTTGGCCAAAAAGTAAATTTTTATTGATATTTTTAGCATTTAAAGACAAAGAGAGGGTGGGCAGACAGTTTGCCACCACTCTTGATATTCAACTGATACATTTGGTCCTGGAAATATAGACAGAGAAATAAAGGAATCCCAGGTATATTTAGCGACATGATATGCCCCAGACCACTGATCCGACTGCAGGTTGAATTCTGGCACGTTGCCTGTCGGGAAGCGGGTGTTGGCACGAACCTGCCGCTGTGAAAACTGCCTCAGACATCGCTCCGGCTGATAATCAACAAAAAAGAAAGGGCCCATCAACTTGTAGCGCTTGTCACGGGCATAGGTGTATCGAGGAACAGTCTCTCTTCTGTCAAAGAAATCCCAGGTAATCTCCTCCTGATGCAGCTTCTCGATCAGAGCTCGGCATTGGATGACTGTCTTTGGCTGCTTACTGTTGAACCTGAAAGAACTGGCCTTCAAGGGAACATGTCGCAGGAACCACGACTGCAGGGCGTAAGTGCATCCTTCTACCAGAATGGTCTTCCCAAGAGCAAAGCGAGCCAAGCCTCTGTAAAGAAAGGCTAATGCGGCCATGGAAACTGAAAGTTGACGAGTTTGCTTGCTTCCCCATCTTCGAAAGAGCTGGGCGACTCTGATATCTATGAAATTCTGGCCATCTTGGAAGAAAGCTAATCCAACTGTGCACAGGATCATGGCATGCTGAATTCTGTCTTTCGCTGCTCGAGACAGAGTGTCAACCTCTTTGTAGGCTCCGTACTTTTGATATAGTTCAAATAGGTCGATGAACAGATTTCCACCAATCTCAGTGAGGGGCCAGGATCTGCTCCCAGTTGCTCTTGCTAAGGCTTCTCGAACATCTACCCCTTTGATGTTGATCAAAAACTGCTGCTCGACAGGATCATCTGGCTGACCAGCTGGTTTGGGCAATCCCATAATGTCATTGAACTCATCCATCAGTAGAGTCATCTCTCCCCAAGAAAACCAGAATGTGCAGGTACGTGGATTCCACCGTTCTGCCATGGCCTGAATCAGAGCTCCGTTGATGATTCGTTTGCCTGCCGCCGATGCCATCTCCAACCCACAGTCATCCAAGTGGTTTGGGAACATACGTGAGAAGGTGGCGAACCAAGAATAATACCACCGAGGGAAGAAAGGACGAGACTGGATGACCCGCAGATCCGGGGGTCCATCCTGGATCTGATAGAAGACATGATCTTGGGGGAAGACAGCATCGAGCGAATTTGACGCCATTGAGATGATACTGGGGTAAAAGAAGAAATGAGGAGAATTTAGATAGAATGAGGACTTATGGATAGACTCTTTAAAGAATCAACCTGGAAATTTTGAAAAGGTTGATAAAATTTTAAAGGAATTTTCCAGGGTTTTGAAGAGAATTTGATCTAAAAGAGAAAAAGAAATGTAGGTAGATAGAAATATACACATGGGGTTTTTAAAAATAAGGGTAAGTTTTGAATAATACACCCAGGGTTTTTGAAAATGGTCTGATATATACATATGAGAGAATAAGAGAAATATCACACAACCAAAGCTGCACAAACAAGGATGCGCATACAACACTCCCTAAAGGCTGACTCGAAATGCAATAGTTGAAATGGCTTGTAGGACCTTAATCCTAACTCTAGGGTTCAAATTATCTGATTCCAATCAAGATACGCCGATATACCCAAGCCGAAGCTCGAAGTACGTGGCATAAAAATATTTCTCTGGTTCTAAGGTAATGGCTTCCCAACATCCTTGAGCACCTACCGATATACCTCGGACTATGGCCCTTAGGTACGTGGTAGGGAGGCGCAAACCCAAATAAGTGGTCCAGTTGTGAGGCTCTCTCCCGAACTATGGTTCAGTGAGACAACCCAGCAACGTAAAGACCGGGACAATATAGGTAAGGGATGTTTTTGAAAACATGTTCAACATGAAAAAAATCAGATGGCTCTAATGCAAGTCCTAAAGAGATAGATTAAAATGAAGAGAAGCATACACTTGCATACATTGTTTTGCATTCAATCCCTAGAATTGAGGAGAGTTGTATTTCAAACCTAAGTCTAATGTGAGCATGGAATAATCTCCTCAATATGGTCCTACCAAACCATACTTAAATCCTATATGCAATGATGTCAGCTTAGGACAGAGTCTAGGATCCTAAGGGTTGCATGAGAATGTAGCTGACATTTTGAAGAATAAAGACTTAGATAATGTCAAAGCAAAAGAAAAGGCATAACTCGACCAGACGGATACAAGTCCCATCACGGTCGCCAAAACTGTGATCATCGCAAAATTTTTCCTCTCGTAATATTCTCTCTCTTCCTTCTCTTTTCCTTTCCAACCTCTTATTTTCCTTCTTTTTGAAGGGAGAAAGATAAAAGATGGAAAGAAAGAGAGAAGAGAAAAGAAAGAAGAGAAGAGAAGATGAATTCTTTTGCGGGTCTCACTTGACCTTAATTTTGAAAATATTTAAAATAACTCGCCTCCGTTTTTGAAATATTTGCGGGAAAACTGGGAGACGGGATCCGCTCGTCGGTACGAGGTTCGACCGTTCCTGGCGCCTTTACCAGGGGTAATCGAACCAAGGGTCGAATTAATGCCTTTTGCTTTGCTAAGAAATTATCTAAAAAATTATTCTAAGTCTAAATGCACAAAGAATCATGCTTGTGCAAATGCAAAGATGTATGCTCTTTTTGAAAAATGTTTTGAAGAATTTCCAAGTGAATCTGATAAAGTGAAGAAATGATTTCTAGCTTAGAACTTAAGATTAAAGTTCTAAGTCTTTAGAATAATCATGAGCTTGGGAAAATAAATTTGGATTTTGGAAAATGATTTTTGAAGTTTTGAGATAAAAGGAATGTTCAAAGTCATAAATGGACTTTGAATCAGAATAGAAATGGAATTTGAATAAAAATGAAAGATAGAATTTGGGAAATTTGGATAAAATTGAGAAATGGAATTTATTTAAAAGTTAGAACTTCAAGATGAAATCCGAATCCAAGATCTGGATTTTGAATAAGGTTCAAAGTTGAATTTTGAATCTAGGATCTGAAATGAGAATTTGATTTGAAATCTGGAATGAAATGGAATTGGTGTTGGAATTAAAGTGGGATTTGGATTTGGAATTTTGAAGGGAAATTGATTCAAGATTTGGAATCCAAGACGGTATTTGGATCTGAAATATTGAATGGAATTGGATCCAAGATTTGGAATCCGAGATGAAACTTGGATCTGAAGCCTAAGATCCGAAGTGGCATTGGATTCTGGATCCTAAGAGTTGGAGTTTGGATCTGAATCTGAGATCCAAAGTAGAATTGGATTCTGGATCTTAAGAATTGGAGTTTGGATCTGAGATTCAAGGTAGAATTGGACTCCGGATCTAAGATCCAAAGTAAAATTGGAATCTAGATCCTAAAGAGGAATTGGATCTGAAGTCTAAGACCCAAAGTAGAATGGGATTCTGGATCCTAAATGGTATTTGGATTTGTAATCTGAGATCCAAAGTAGAATTGGTTTTGGATCCTAAGGTGGATTTGGATCTGAAGTCTGAGATCCAAAGTAGAATTGGGTTATGGATCTTAAGGCAGATTTGGATCTGAATCTGAGATCCGAGGTGAATTGGATTCTGGATCCTAGAATGTATTTTGGATCTGAAATCTGAGATCCAAAAAAAGTGAAGATTGATACTTGGAAATCTGGATCCAAGTTGAGATTAAGACCTAACTTTGGATTTTTTGAACTTCAAAATTGAGAATGAATTTCAAACTCAATTTGGACTTTCACTATATGAAAATACGTTGTTAGCGACGGACGTTAGCGACAGAAAGATTCCGTCGCTAGTTAGCGACGAATTGGCGAGCGACAAATATTCGTCGCTATAATTACTGAATCTTATGAAAATAGCGACGGAAGATAGTCTGTCGCCTAGTCCGTCGCTAATTAGCGATGGATGTTGCGACAGACTGTTTTGTCGGTACGATCGCACCATTTACCGACGACGTTAGCGACAGGACCTAGTCCGTCGCTAAATAGCGACGGATGTGGCGACAAAATATAATCCGTCGCTATTTTCGCGAATTTGATTTTACGTTGGCTTAGCGACGGAATGAATCCGTTGCTAACTTTCGAATAACCCTAATCCCAGGCAGCTTTTTCTTTTCTTCTTTCGCTGCTCCTGCCGTTCGCCGCTCCCGCTGTTCTCCGTTCGCCGGTCCTGCTCCCGCCGTTCGCCGGTCCCACCGTTCGCCGCCCGGAGAAAGGTAACGCCCTCCCGTTTCCGGCAGGGGGTTAACCCCCTCCTGGTTCACACAAGGGGTTAACCCCCGTTTTCACGTAGGGGGTTAACCCCCTGCCGTTTCCGACAGGGGGTTAACCCCCTCCGGGTTCACGCAGGGGGTTAACCCCCATTTTCACGTAGAGGGTTAACCCCCTGCCGTTTCCGGTAGGGGGTTAACCCCCTCCCGTTTCCGGCAGGGGGTTAACCCCCTCTTGTTTTCGGCAGGGGGTTAACCCCCGTTTTCACGCAGGGGGTTAACCCCCTGCCGTTTCCGGCAGGGGGTTAACCCCCTGCCGTTTCCGGCAGGGGGTTAACCCCCTCCCAGTTCACACAAGGGGTTAACCCCCTGTCGTTTCCGGCAGGGGGTTAACCCCCTCCCGGTTAACATAGGGGGTTAACCCCCTGCCGGAAAACGCAAGGGATTAACCCCCTGCGTCTCCTGCCGTTTCTGGCAGGGGGTTAACCCCCTTCCGGAAAATGGAGGGGGTTAACCCCCGCGTTTTCCGGCAGAGGGTTAACCCCCGCATTTTCCGGAAGGGGGTTAACCCCCTGCGTTTCTTGCAGAGGGCTAACCCCCTGCGTTTTTCGGCAGGGGACCCTTGCCCTTTGCCTTTCCGGTAGGGGGTCGACCCGGGCAGGGGGTCGACCCCGGCAGGGGGTCGACCCCGACAGGGGGTTAACCACCTGCCATAACAGGCTGGGGGTCGACCCGCTGCCCGAACAGGGGGTCAGTTAACTCCCTACGTTCTGTAAGGGGGTTAACCCCCTATGTTCCGTAAGGGGGTCGACCCCCTGCCGGAACAGCAGGGGAGTCGATCCTTTGCCAGAACAGTTTTTTTTCGTGGTGACTTCATTTTAAAACAGTGTTTTTTTGTGCAGATTTTTCAACGGAACTCGCTTGTGCCCCGCCACCCGTGGTAAGTAAGTGACAAAAACAATGCAAATCGGGTAAATACCCGTGGTGAGTAAGTGATGCAAGCGCATCACATGTTATTTAATTTATTGAATGTAACACTTTATTGTTCACACACTCACTTAGTTGTTGATATCTAGGACTGCTTTGTTGGAGTTCGGAGATCATGCTGAGCATGATTTTAATGTATGAATATGGAAGTGTTCTTATTTTTGGAGTACGGAGTCCATGCTAGGCATGGTAGTAGTTAGTGAGATATTGAAGTGTGTTTGCTGCAGGTACATGTTTGAGATTTGTTTGATATGAATTATTTCAATGTATTGCAATGTTTGATGTGATTGTATCCATGCTTACATGTAGTTACTTTCAATTTGATTATGTCTACCATGTGAAATTGTATACTGAAAGCATGCTTCAAATGAATGTATCGTGTCATGAATAGTTTGCACATGAAAATATTAAGTTATCAATGTATGTATCATAATTCTTGTGATTGTATGACATCATATATTGCATGATAAATTTGATATTTTCTTCATCATAGCATTCTGATGATTCTCTTTTAACTGGTTAGGATACTATTCGCAACATCATACGACAAAATGACTGCAAACCGTGAATGGATGTACCGTAGGATAGTTGACAATGAGTTATCGCATGAATATATGGATGGTGTTGACAGTTTTATTGAATTTGCAACGGCAAGTGTTAGTATAGTAGATCCCACAGGTCGAATTAGGTGTCCCTGCAAGATTTGTAAGAATAATCGATTTGTAGAACCTCATGGCATTAGACATCACCTATACAGGAAGGGTTTTGTGAGTGATTATCAGAACTGGACGTTTCATGGAGAAGAATTTAGAAACGATTTTGATGCACGGGTGAATATGGTGCACGATAATCCATATACGAATTTGATATTTGATGCCGCAGGAACAGAACTGGGTTCTGCTATGAGTTCTAGTGATGTAAGAACAGCCATAGATGAAGAATCACCAAACGATGCAGCTAGTAGATTTTATGATTTACTTAGAGATGCTGATGAGCCACTTTAGAACGGTTGTGAGAGTCACACTATCTTGTCTGCAGTTCTTCAACTAATGAATTTGAAGTCCGAGTATAATTTGAGTCAATCATGTTTTGACCGTTTGTGCATGATTGTGAAGAGTATGTTGCCTAAAGATGAGAAATTGCCACAAAATTTCTATCGTGCGAAAGTTATGGTCAACGCTCTAGGTATGGGTTACAAAAAGATTGATGTTTGTCCAAATCACTGCATGTTGTATTTCAAGGAGCAGGAAAACGACATATCATGCCTGTCATGTGGGCATCCTCGGTTCAAGCCAAAGACAAGAGGCAATGGTAGCACGAGATTAAAGGAAGTTTCATACAAGTCGCTTCGCTACTTTCCTATCACTCATAGATTGCAGCGATTGTATATGTCTTCAAGGACAGCTAAACACATGAGATGGCATGCAAATAAAGTTCGACACGATGAAAACAAGATCACGCATCCTGTTGACGCTGAAGCTTGGAAGCACTTTGATCGTACTCATCAGAACTTCGCAATGGAAGTGCGAAATGTTAGACTCGGTCTATGTACAGATGGATTTAATCCATTTGGGGGTAGATCAACTCCATACTCATGCTGGCCAGTATTTGTTACTCCATACAACCTTCCACCAAGCTTGTGTATGAAACGTCCAAATCTTTTCTTGTCTCTGTTGATCCCTGGTCCGACCTCACCTGGCCAAAATCTTGATGTATATCTAAGGCCATTGATTGATGAATTAAAAGTACTGTGGGATGACGGTGTTACCACGTATGATGCCCACAAAAAACAAAATTTCAACATGAAGGTCGTTGTTCTATGGACAATCAGTGACTTCCCTGCATATGGTATGTTATCTGGTTGGAGCACACATGAGAGGTTGGCTTGTCCGTACTGCATGGAGGATTCTAAAGCTTTTAGATTGAGGCATGGAAGGAAGCCTTGCTGGTTTGAGTGCCATCATCGATTCCTACCCAGCGATCATCCGTTCCGACGTCAAAAGAATGCATTTAAAGCAGGCACAACTGAAATGGAAGGTCCATCCTCAAGATTGTCCGGCATAGAGATTCTAAGAAGATTGCGATACTTTCCAGATGTATTAACAGATGCCCGCAGTCCTACGCCCTTCCATGGATTTGGGAAGGATCACAATTGGACAAAAAAATCTATTTTTTGGGAACTACCGTATTGGCCGACCCTATTGATACGACATAATTTGGATGTGATGCATGTAGAGAAACATGTGTTTGATAGTGTGTTCAATACAGTAATGAATATTAAAGGAAAAACGAAGGATAATCCGAAGGCCCGTATGGATTTAAAATTAATATGTAAAAGACCAGAATTGGAACTCAAAGAGTATAATGACAAAGTACTGAAACCAAAGGTGAAGTACGTGCTCGGACCTGATCAAATAAAACATATATGTCAATGGTTGAGACAACTGAGATTTCCAGATGGATATGTCTCTAACATTGCTCGGGCTGTGAAGATTGACGATGGACAGTTATATGGGTTGAAGAGCCATGATTGTCATATCTTTATGCAACGATTGATACCCCTAGCATTCCATGATATGTTAGACAAACCTATATGGGGGGTATTGTCTGAGTTGAGCGGATTTTTCATGACATTGTGCGCATCGGAGGTCATTGTATCAGATGTAAAGAATCTCGAGGACTCTGTCATCACCACTGTTTGTCTGTTAGAAAAGATATTTCCGCCAGCATTTTTCGATGTTATGGAACATTTGATCATACATCTGCCATATGAACTAAGGGTTTGTGGCCCTGTGCAATATCGATGGATGTACCCATTTGAAAGGTATATGTTTTTTTATATTTGTCTCTTTAATGACAGATATTTAAAATTTGAAATGTATATTCTTGTCAGATGCATATTCGACCTAAAAAAAAAGGTTCGTAATAAAGCAAGAGTAGAAGGCTCTATTTGTGAGGCGTACACTTTAGAAGAGATTTCAAATTTCTCATCTATGTACTTCAAACCTCATATTTCAACACGTTACACATGCCCGCCCCATAACGATGATGGAGAACAAGTAACTGTAGCTGACAAACTGTCGATATTTCAACCACTTGGGCATGCATTTGGTAGTTGCCGATCAAGGCTATTGACAGATCGAGAGCAAGATGCAGCACACATCTATATTCTTTTTAATTGCTCAGCGATCGACCCATACATCGAGTAAGTATATGTATATGCAACTCAATTATAAATCCTTTTATGTTCTATATGTGGATACATGGCTCAGTAATATAAGTATTTGTGGTTTGCAGACGATTTGATCTGGAGTTGCAAAGCGAAGTTTCACATCTCACTGATGCAGAAGTACAAAAAGAACGTGAAACTAAGTTTATGGAGTGGTTGAAACAGTTGGTAAAGAAGCTAACATAAATTTTGTACTTATAAACAACACTAAGTTACTTAATTGATCGTGATCACAATAATTGTTTATGTCTGTGCGTAGGTTTGCCATGGTGATGTTAAAGATCAAGGAATATGTGATTTAGAAAATGGTCCGACCAAAGTTGTGCAATGCTACAACGGGTATATTGTAAATGGTTATCGATTCCATACAAAAGACTACGGTATAAACAAATCAACGATAAATAGTGGCGTATGTGTCAAGGGTAGCAGCTACGGTGAAAATGAACATGATTACTACGGTGTTATAGAGGAAATAATGGAGTTGACTTACTTAGGCATGAATAACAGGGTTACGATATTCATGTGTCATTGGTTTGATCCAACTGCAACAAGACTCGACAAAGCTTCAGGCATTGTGGAGGTGAATCATAAATCCAGGTTTGGAACATATGAACCATTCATATTAGCCTCGCAAGCTCAACAAGTTTATTATACTTCATATCCGAGTATAAAAAAGTCAGATAGAAATGAATGGTGGGCAGTTTGCAAGGTGAAATCCAAACTATACCCCGAGTATGATCAGTTACAGGAAGATGAGTTAGCTGAAGACAGTGATTACTATCAATCAGATGATGTCTATGACTTCGCTTATGGTCACGATGTTGCGCATGATATGCATGTCATATCTCCATTGGCCGATGAAACATTCATAGAGGAATGTGATCCAAATGATATACCAAGTGGATGGGCAAACAATGAAGAAGAAGACGAAGAAAGTCAAACTAGTGACGAGGAAGAATTCTCAAGCTAGTGAGCAAAATCTTATACTATAAACCTCTATTTAAATGCATTGTAATACTTGATGTGAGTTGTATTGCAATACTTGGTGTGAATGATTAAAAATTTTAGTTGAATATATATTAATACTTGATACGAATGATTCGAATGCATTGTAATACTTGATGTGAATGATTTCAATTATCTGAATGTATTATAATTTATGCAATTAATGAATGATTTGAATTAGTGCAATACTTGATGTGAATGATTTGAATTATTTGAATGCATTGCAATGCTTGATGTGAATGACTTGAATGCATTGTAATACTTGATGTGAATTATTTGAATGTATTGTATGACATATGTTATTTGTTAGAATATGGTTCGTGGAGGTTATAGTGGTCGCTCATCCAGTAGTAGCCAGGCTCAGCCTTCATCTTCATGGGCTCCTGTGATAGGTATATCATATAACTAATTGGATGCTTGATTAGTTCAAATGCGCATTCTGAGAATTTCTAATGTATTTTTTTACAGATGATGTGGCGCCTGTACACAACCCACCTACACCAGTTGATCGCACAAGTCAACAGCCAACACAGGAAACAGGGTCTTCTCAGGCTGGCACAAGAAGACTCATTCGAATAGTGTATATCGATAATCGACCGTAAGTATTTTGTTTTCAATTATTGCATATCTTTTAAATATTTTATATTGATATTTACTATGTAACAATTCATGTGCAGCACGAGGTTTGAGCCACAAGAAGTAGTACGGGAGATTAGGAATTCACTTCTTCAACATCTACCAGGACCAGTTGCTCAATGGAAAGAGTACCCAAAGGAGGTGTTAGACATATTGTGGTCCTCATTCATGGTATACAGTTGTTCCTCATAGTTAATGTGTTTCATATTTAATTTATTTAAGCAATGTCTACTAACTTTCTGAAAATATTTGTAGGCTTCGAATCGCTTCGCAACTACGGTGGAAGAAAATGATGCAAGGAAGGTGTGGCAGAAGCCGCCAATCGATTTGCAAACATGCTGCACACTATGAAGACTGCAGCAAAAAAAGCATCTGGCGTAGTAGATGATCCATTACTGTGGAAGGGCCATGGTCCTATTACTATCAGGAGAGATTACTGGGATGAAATGTGTGATAAGTGGGCGGGAGATGCATTTAGAAATCGCTCTGCGAAGGCTGCACAAAATCGATCGAAGATGCCCGAAGCCCATCTACACACAGGTGGATCTAAGACATTTGGGAGCCACCTAAAGAAAATGGTAACTCATCAATATATAATATTAATTTTATAAGTATTGTTGCAAACTTATGTACTAAATCTTTTGTCATTTAACTTCGCAGGAACCAGAAAAAGGAGGCAGTGTACCATATAAGGATGTGTTTGTAGAAACACATAAACGGAAGACCACAGGAGTCTTCGTATCAGAGAAGGCGAGAACGACAACGGTATGTATTAATTCTATTAATAATCATTGCAATATATATGCAAGTTATCATAATGTTATCATTAATTATTAATGAATACTTTAAACATTATTTTGTAGGAGGCATATGAGCAACAGATGGTAGAGCGATATGGCGATGACGCTACTCAGCATCCATCATTTGATCCTACAGCATGGGTGACTGCAGCAGGTGAACCCAAAAAAGGTCGCGTGTTCGGGTTTGGGAGTAATATGAACACTTCACCAGTTATTGGTTCTTCCAGTTACGGCTCACCGACTTCTTGCACCGACATAAGCTCCAAGCAGCCGACTATTCTTTCCGGTGATGATGTACGCGAGATCATTAATGAATCACTGAATAACTACTTCCAATACACCGTCGCCCCCTTTCTTCGAAATGAGATCAAGGCCGCTGTTCAGGATAGGGGATCTTCGATTCCAGGTCCCTCTCAGGTATAATCACATATTCAATTTTTTGTCTGTCTTAGAACACATATGAGCATAATCGAATCACATATTCAGTTTTTTGACTGCCTAAGAACACATATGAGCATGTTATAATCACATATTCAGTTTTTTGACTGCCTTAGAGCACATATGAGCATGCTATAATAACATATAGAGTTTTTTTATTGCATTATAGCACATATGAGCATGCTATAATCACATATAAAGTTTTTTTGCCTGCCTAAGAACACATATGAGCATGATAGAATCACATATAAAGTTTTTTTGACTGCATTAGAACACATATGAGCATGCTATAATCACATATTCAGTTTTTTGACTGCCTAAGAACACATATGAGCATATTATAATCACATATTCAGTTTTTTGACTGTCTTAGCACACATATGAGCATGCTATAATAACATATAGAGTTTTTTTACTGCCTTAGAACACATATGAACATGCTATATATCATTTATGATAGAATCACATATAAAATTTTTTGCTTTGCCTGCCTTAGAGTACATATGAGCATGCTATATTCACATATTCAATTTTTTGACTGCCTTAGCACACATACGAGCATGATTGAATCACATATATAGTTTTTTGCCTGCCTTAAAGCACATCTGAGCATGGTAGAATAACATATAGAGTTTTTCTAGATGCCTTAGAACACATATGAACATGCTATAATCACATATTCAATTTTTTGACTGCCTTAGCACACATATGAGCATGATAGAATCACATATATATATATATATATATATATATATATATATATATATATATATATATATATATATATATATATATATATATATATATATATATATATATATATATATATATATATATATATATATATATATATAACTTTTTGTCTGCCTTAGAGCACATATATGCATGATAAAATCACATATAAAGTTTTTTTTACTGCATTAGAACACATATGAGCATGCTCGAATCACATATTCAGTTTTTTGCCTGCCTAAGAACACATATGAGCATGTTATAATCACATATTTAGTTTTTTGACTGCCTTAGAGCACATATGAGCATGCTATAATAACATATAGAGTTTTTTTATTGCATTAGAGCACATATGAGCATGCTATAATCACATATAAAGTTTTTTTGCCTGCCTAAGAACACATATGAGCATGATAGAATTACATATAAAGTTTTTTTGACTGCATTAGAACACATGAGCATGCTATAATCACATATTCAGTTTTTTGACTGCCTAAAAACACATATGACCATATTATAATCACATATTCAGTTTTTTGACTGCCTTAGCACACATATGAGCATGCTATAATAACATATAGAGTTTTTTTACTGCCTTAGAACACATATGAACATGCTATATATCATTTATGATAGAATTACATATAAAATTTTTTGCTTTGCCTGCCTTAGAGCACATATGAGCATGCTATATTCACATATTCAATTTTTTTACTGCCTTAGCACACATATGAGCATGATCGAACCACATATATAGTTTTTTGCCTGCCTTAAAGCACATATGAGCATGGTAGAATCACATATAGAGTTTTTCTAGATGCCTTAGAACACATATGAACATGCTATAATCACATATTCAATTTTTTGACTGCCTTAATACACATATGAGCATGATAGAATCACATATATATATAACTTTTTGTCTGCCTTAGAGCACATATGAGCATGATAGAATCACATATACAGTTTTTTTTACTGCATTAGAACACATATGAGCATGCTCGAATCACATATTCAGTTTTTTGCCTGCCTAAGAACACATATGAGCATGTTATAATCATATATTCAGTTTTTTGACTACCTTAGAGCACATATGAGCATGCTATAATAACATATAGAGTTTTTTTATTGCATTAGAGCACATATGAGCATGCTATAATCAATATAAAGTTTTTTTGCCAGCCTAAGAACACATATGAGCATGATAGAATCACATATAAAGTTTTTTTTACTGCATTAGAACACATATGAGCATGCTATAATCACATATTCAGTTTTTTGACTGCCTAAGAACACATATGAGCATATTATAATCACATATTCAGTTTTTTGACTGCCTTAGCACACATATGAGCATGCTATAATAACATATAGAGTTTTTTTACTGCCTTAGAACACATATGAACATGCTATATATCATTTATGATAGAATCACATATAAAATTTTTTGCTTTGCCTGTCTTAGAGCACATATGAGCATGCTATATTCACATATTCAATTTTTTGACTGCCTTAGCACACATACGAGCATGATCGAATCACATATATAGTTTTTTGCCTGCCTTAAAGCACATCTGAGCATGGTAGAATCACATATAGAGTTTTTCTAGATGCCTTAGAACACATATGAACATGCTATAATCACATATTCAATTTTTTGACTGCCTTAGCACACATATGAGCATGATAGAATCACACACACACACATATATATATATATATATATATATATATAACTTTTTGTCTGCCTTAGAGCACATATGAGCATGATAGAATCACATATAGAGTTTTTTTATTGCCTTATATCACACATGAGCACATGATAGAATCACATATAGTATGTAATTTATTTCATTATATTTTGTTTATCAATACTGATTGTTCTTTTCTTGTGTAGGTTGCTAGCGATAATCAGCGTAGTGGAGCTGAAGGGACAGATAAAGACAATGAACAAGAAGACACACAAAATCTTGGCGATGATTAGAGGACTGTGTTGAAGAAGTTCTATTTTTTTTATTTTTCCTAATTGTAATTGTTGAATTGTAAATAATTAAACTTCTTAATTTTAAGGTGGAACGATTAATTGTTGTAGATTCTTGTTATATGAATTTTTTTGTGTGGTTTGTTTTTTATTTACAGGAAATATAAATTGTACAGGAAATAAAAATTGTACAGTTCTCGGTATTTAATTTTCAAATAAATTTTTTTTAATTTTTTTTCGTGTTTGCGACGGATTAGCGACGGAACCATCCGTCGCTATTTATATTAATCTAGCAACGGCATAGCGACGAAAGTAAATCCGTCGCCAAGCCGTGGTCGTCGTTTAGTACCGGCGGATTGGCGACGGAATATAGCGCTCGTTATTCCGTCGCAATTAGCGACGGAATAATTCTGTCGCCAGTTAGCATCGAAATATTTGCGACGTAAGCATATTGTCGCCTCGTTGTCGTTAATCCGTCGCTAACCATGTTAGAGACGGATTAGCGACGGAATGTGGTTGTCGCTAATCTACTGCTTTGTTGTAGTGTTTGAACTTGAATTTGGAATTTATAAAATGATTCAAGTTGAATTTTAAACTTTGAATTTGATTTCAAAGTTTTTGGAAATGAGATAGAATTGAAATAGGAATTTGAAGAAGAGATATTTACAATCACTTGGGTTTTTGAAAAGGAATTTTGAAAATATGATGCAATTCTATCCTAAATGATGAATGAGTTTAAAGAATTTGAAATTGTCTTTTTGAAAAGCTATTCCATTCCTCAGATGAATTAAAATAAGATTGAAGATATAATACATCCTTGACTATGGTCATTGAATGTATTATATAATAATCTATATTTAAATTCGGGTGAAGAATGAAACACATTTTTGTGCTTTTATAGAGTTTAAAATGAAATTAACTCTCAATATACCCTGACTATGGCCATTGGTATATATATTGAATTAATTCTAAGTTAAACTCTGATAAAAGGTGAAATATTTGAAAATATGATGATTTTTGAAAAGGATTCAGTGTGGATCCAGTGTTACTTCATAAAAGATAAAAATACTAAGTTTTGTTTACATCTTGACTATGGCCATTTATGTAAATCATCAACTTAGGATTAGTTACCTTTTATGAAATGGTGCACGTGCCATTCGTGTTTCACCATTGTGAGAATTTGAGAAATAAAGGCAAAAATGCATGAGAACAAGCAATTTATGATGTTTACAATGCTCCTCCATTCTACCTAAAGCAGGAAATATAAATTCTCATTAAGTCCTAACTTATTACAAATTTTGAAAATTCAAATCTTAAGTGACGATATTCTCCTCATATTCCCTGCAAAACAACTTGGTTAAAGAGAAAAAAAAGAAGAAAAAAAAAGAAGGAAAATTGCACCTATGTCAAAATATATAAGAAGATGAGAAGGGGGCATATATACCTATGTTCATATACGTACATGTATATATGTATATCTTATATATGTACATGCATCTATACACATGAATATATATATATATATATATATATATATATATATATACCTTATATATGTATACGTATATATGGGCGAAATGGTGAATGTGAGGGTAGTGCATAAGGTATGGCAAAACTGTATATAGTATGGATTATGTGAAATAATAAAAAAAAAATGTCATGAATGTTGTGCATGAGGAAAAATTATGGGTATAACAGATCAAGGTGTCATTTTTACAATGCATGATGTGAATGTACCAGATTTGTGACTGATTTCAAACGACTATTTGACAGTGGCAGATGATAAGAGTGGAGGTTTTCTACTGCTGGACCATAGGGAACTGCGCAACATTCTTAATATTCTGGACTGATCAGGGATATTGCGCCCGAGCTCAATGACTGTTACTGCAATGGTTTATTGCTACAAATGTTGTAATCAAGAGGGCACTGTCAGTTTCAGATGATTACTAAAATGCTGAAAGGGGTCAGATGATGGTCTGCCCTATACTGCTGAAGAATGGAGTAACTGGCAATTTTTATTCTGGAGGTACAGAAGGCAATGGCCATCATGTAACTGGGATAAACAGGACACCAAAGGTAGTAGATGGTGGGTTGCCAGGATATGATGAACCTATGCACAAGGCGGTTGTGACTGTAGTGAATCACCGTAGCAATGGTGATAGGGAATATTGTAACAAGCACTGCAGGTAACGGCTACAAGGGATGTTGCGGAATGACAAAAGTGGAATGTATAAGAGGCCACAGATGCCACTGGAGGCAGCTGGGTGCTGACGGATGGGTGAAAGCGATATCATGCTGTTTGTGAAAAGAATGCTGGAATTGAAGGCCACCCAGGTACAATGAAGAGTGCTACTAGTGACAGATGACAGTGAATATTGGAGGTGTAGCTGACGCAATTCCCATGGGGAGTGATCTTCAGCTTGATGCTTCACCAGCTGAGGGTCATGCTGTATTAGCAGTCAGCAGATAAACTGCTTTCATTTGTTGCCCCTTTTACACAGGATTGATATGCAGCTTTCGCACTTGAGGGACGATGGTTGGTCATCCCATGTGGATGCTCTTATGCTGAATTGTGATGGCACACAACATTGTGATAGATATAAAGGCCTTACCTATGCAGACCCCTCACATTAATCCTCTTTAGGAATTATAACCAATCATACATACAGGCAGGATTACCATTACTCAGGCTCACCTCTCAGATAGTTGTTCACGGGTGATTTGGTGTCACTATACCTGAAACTGGCAATTCTCTTGAACTGGCCTTGAACCACACATTGATCCACAAAGATATGATACAGATATATATATATTTAGCCAACCAAAGGGGCGAGGCGACCTCAGCGAATGACATAAAAAAAACAACAGAATTGGATCGGTGTCTAGTTAGCAGATGACTACTTAAAAGATTCACAAAACATTGTTCATTCTGTGTAAATTCATTACTACTGACTACACAACCAATCTTAATGAAAAGACATTCTATAGTAAGAGTGGAAATTTCAAAGAATGGGGAAATCATTCTTGTTTCTTTCTCAAAAATTTTCAGGAGAACATGATAAGAAATTTCTGCAAAAGAAAAATAAAAACAACATTAAGGATCCTTCTAATTTCACCAGATGGCAACCATCTCGCACTGAAAAATTTTTATCCATGAAACCGATCTATTCTTTATCCCTTTTTTTTCTTTTTGGGGTCTGGGGTCATAACAGGAACAGAGATTTTGAGATCTATTACTGCAATGATTTATACATTCTGCAGTGCCACAGAAAATTTTACGGATACTCATACCTGTGCTTCTGAGGTAATCACGGCTGTAGATAATTTAAGCAAAATGGTTCCCATATGGAAATAAAACATGATGGAGGTCATAAGAATGAGATAATTTGTAACCAAATGCCAGCTCGGGATTCCATCTTTGCAATGGAGGCAGGTAAAATAAGAAAAAAAAAAAAAAGGGCCATCGGATGAAAGCCATCCTTACATCAACAAAGGCTTCCTTTACATTTTTTTTTTTTGAAAATGGATATCATTCAACGATGACTGTTGTGCATATGATGCAACTGAGTCAGGCAATAGACTTAAACAAAAAATTAGAGCGTGAAATCCTAAGGAGGAACACCTGTGCTAGGGTGACTAATCAAGAAAAAAAAAAGGGCGACATGCTCATCGAAACACTAAATATATGGAGATCGATGGTAAAAAAAAGGGAAAATAATATGTAAACTGAAGCATTGTGAAAAACCCACCTAACATGAGAAGTGATAGCAAAAATATGGAATACAGGTTTACAGGCTTGGGACGTAATGCTACTGCTTATTAATAAAATTCCATAGACATTCGAGAGAATGTGAAGGAAGAAAAAAAAACTTGTGGAAATTATGCAAAATAACGAAGTAAAAAAAAAAAAAACTATGGAACGACTGAAATAGAATCATATTGTGTAAAATTTGGGACAGGAAAAAAAAATTACATCATGAAGCAAATCATAGTTTGTAATGGATGATGTATTTGAATGATACAGACATGTATTCACGTAAACTGAAGAAATCCGAGAAGAGCAAAGAAGAGAAAAAAAAAAGGGGTAAAGGGACCAAATATCGGAACCAATCATTCCATTTATATTACACAGAGGTGGATAGATGTTGCTAACGAGCAATTTAATGCCACCATTAGTGTATAATAGTAAAAAAAAGGAGAGGGAACAGAATCACAAAAAAAAAAGGAAGGGAGATGAGGGCTCACCTTGTTTTCGCAAATATTATCAAAGAGGGAAACAAGGCTTCTATTATATCCCGGAGGCCTTTCGCCGCGGATGTCAACCGATTTCTGGTTTTATAGGAACTCTGAAGGAAAACACCCTTGTTGAGGGTTGCCTTTGCTGGATGGAGCCTCTTGGAGAGTAGATGTTGATGAGGAAGATGGATGCTTCAGAGGAAACTTGATGATGATGTGTTTTATCGATATTGATAATTGATGCCTCAGAGAAGAACAATCGCTGCCTCCAGGAAGAAAACCGATGGATATTTGATAAGAAGAGGTATTGATCGAGAACCGGGTGCGTGAAAGTAGATGGATTGCAATGGATGGTCGAAAGATCAATGATTGGGGTGAAAAGATGCAGATAATGGATATCAAAAGAAACTGGGTGATCAACAATGGTGGGTATTGATTCTCGACCCTTTGAGAGTCGCCGGGGGCCTCTTCTTAAAGGGCTAATGGATGTTTCTAGCCATGGTTCGTTGCGGATGTGGGGTGAATAATGGGGAAGTCGGTTTTGAGATCGACGATGGAGAGAGAAGGGAAGAGGCGCGGGAAGAGTTCGTTAGAATTTTTCCCAAATTTTCAAAAAGGTGGTTTCCCTTTTAAGAATTTTCTAAAAACTGGTTAAGGAATGAGGTTTTTGGTAAAATGTCTCAAAAAGCTTGAAAATCATCCGCTTTCTTTGTAGCTTTTCTCGATTTTTTTTTGGTTTTTATGTTATTTTTTCATTTTTTTGTAGTTTTTAGAATAAAATCCTAAAGTTTTTCGAGAAATCGAAGATTAAAACTAATTTTTTGTGTTTTTGTAAAATATTTACAAAAGAGAGTTTTTCTGAGAACTCAAGGCGATTTTTGAGAAAATTTCTTTAGAAAGTGGATTTATGTCCGAATTTTTAGGAAATATCTAAGGTTTACAACCTCGAACTGAGAAATATAGGGTTGGGGATTCAACAGAATGCCAGATGAATTGCCCGAGCCATTTAGAACCATTTTTGGTATTTTTATAATTTTAATTTGAAAATCGGACAACAGGACTCAGATTTGGATTTAGAACACTAGGTTCGGACCCAAAATCAATTTTGAATGGATCAATATGGTTTTTAGTCCAAAAAATCTGAAGAATGACTGAAATTTAGCTTTGAAATCGCTTTGATTTTCTCAGAAGATGGAGTCAGGGTCAAAAGGGTCATTTTTACAAAACTTTGAAAAATTTGGGGTGTTCACATTTTTCTTATTCGAATCTGATTGTTATGAACATGTTAGTGGATTTTACCATGTTAGAAAAGTAAATATTAATGTTATCATGTCTGAAATAATCTAAAATATCATGATTTAGTTTATTCATCATGTGATTAGTGCTAAATATGAATTACAGAATAGATCATGTTGTATTATGTTTTACCAATGAGATTTATGAATTTTCTATGGAGGGTCAGCATGAAAAGGAATAAATATTTTTTTATAAAATTTATGTATTCACGTTATAACATCATCTACTGTGGTTAATCATATTTTAATGCCATGTTTAGCCTATGGATAATGACTTCATTAAGAATTATGATAACTCTATATCGCTATTCACGTTTGTGACCTGATTAGTTTTAAAAATAATTGTTTCTCTTAGAATATAGATAAAAATAAATAAATAAAAATATTGTGATGTTCTACACATCCGAGACTTAATTCTAGCATTTTATTTTGTTTAGTTTGAGTCTGTTTTGAGGGAGAAATGGCCACTGCAACAGAGCATAAATTTTTGGCTCGAGATATAGGGTTGTTCTGACCAGATATTTTGAAAGTCTCAAAAACCTGTTTAAAACAACTCATTTAAAATCACAAATAAATTATGATAGATCCAACATATAGTGGAAGATATCATAAAAATGACTTTGTAAAAAGAGTTACTAGTAAATCCCCGAAAAATCCCCAAGTTGAAAAATTTTCTACAGATTGCAAGAACTGGTTTGTTATTTTTCAAGAACTATCTGTAGTTATGAAATTTTTATAATTTCTATATAACTGATTTTTGAGATCTATTTTTTGAGTTGTTTTTCTAACATATTAAGGAATATTCATAAAAAAAATAAAAGTCAAATCTATTTTCTGTAATTTCTTGTTGATTTTACAAAAACATGCAAATAGAGGTCCGAATTTACCTCACTTGTTCATTTAAATGTCTAAGTCTTTTTCAGTTGGCAAGTTATAATGCCCCAATTTTTGAAACAAAAAATTTAGCATTTTTTTTAAAACCCCTTTATAGGATTTTTAAGAAATACAATAGAAACTTTTTTTAAATACGGTTGAAGCCTTGGTGGGTTACAAAGACAACACACACCACATGTAAGGCTAGACTAACTAAATCAAACCATTGTTTGCATTTAAAATGAACCAAATAATAGTCTCAAACATTATCAAAGTTAATAGGACTTAATCAAATAAACAAATAATAAAATATCAAGTCCTTTCAAAGTCATAAAGAACTATGACCCTCTTGGTGCCACCCTAAGCCTATTGTCATCACCCTTCAGTATTACCTAAAATATTATAAGTAGAGGCATAAGTCCACAACCTTATTAGGTAATCACCAAACATATAAATACAAATATTATAATCACAGCAATAAGCATTGGCATATTTTTAGATATTGTCTAAATCATGTAACATTACAATATCAAAATTAAGCACAAATTATATTTACACAACTAATCATGCTTGCATTTACATTACAGGATAAACATGCTATAATGCAACATGCCAATGAAATAAAAATTTATGCACAAACTGAAATATTTCAATAATTCCATTCTGATTTCTTATGTTCTATTTTTTCTCCTGCCCGAAGGTATACTCTTGGGTTCCTAACTTGGATTCAACCAATCAAATGAGGGGTATATTATGCCACATATTTTATTAACCTCATTGAACTGAAGAATCTGCAACCTCACACCGGGGTTCCACTAGAGCAGTCCATAACCGAGAGAAACTCTTAGTGGTCCTACGTGAAATTGATTTCTACTCTACAGAAATTTTAGACAAACCACCTGGGATACATGGTAGTCTGGGCCCCCTATGACCGGAGACAGGGGATCAGGAGATGGTGTCGCTCTCCAAATAAAAAAAATGGTCAACTGGTCACCAAAGTGAGCCCCAATCTAAAGGACATGTTTTGAATGGGTCATGGGTGTTAATTATTATGCTCATAAATTAAATTACATGTGCTCACAGCACACGCACCTGGACTCAAAAGCCCAATCTCTCCACTGGAGATTCCATAAGCAAGTCTATTTTGACTCATTTAGATTCCACAGTTCACACTGTGAGCCTGACCTCCATGAGGCAATTATGTGATTATGTGTATGAATATTTTTTTTGTCTCTAATACATCGTAAGCACCCATAGATTCCATCGAATCCTAGCTCACACCAAGCCATACACATACTCATATCACACATCATTATCACCATGTCATATGCTCACATATATAAATAAATGTTGTAACCACATGCAATTCATGATCATGCTTAAACAAACAACATGTATTACAATTTACTTTACATTGATCATGCCTTATGATATTCAATGTTCATTAACATACATGTCATATGAATGGTTATAAATCAAGAATAACATGAAATACATTTAATTTACATGCATATCAGCTCAAATTCTAAGATAAACATTCATAACCATATTGTATAATATAAAATACACTTAAGCATTTATACAAGTCATAATGTATAAATTAAGATCTTTGTTAACCTATTTTTGAAAAACCCATCAAAAATCATAGAAACCGAATTATACTTTTCCAATTTTACTAGGACTGTCACCATATCTTAGGAACATAGTCTAAAAAACAGAACAAAAAAATTTGCTGTAATAAAATCAAGAAAATTTTGGTACTAAACCCTCTTCAAGAAATATATAAGACAGATTCTGTCAACTGTAGAAATTTATCTCGGTTTGAAGAATTTCTCTAGACCTACAAACATTCTTTTGACAAAAACCTTTTTACAGAATCTTTTTATACATGTTACCTTTCACCCAGATTTTTTCTAATTTATTTTGATCAGTCTTGGTCGGGTCTTTAGAACCATCAAAATCATTGGTTGGAATAGTCCTGCAGACAGGATAGAAAACTTGTGCTCTATTACAAGAGACGTTTTGGCCTCAATATTGATCCAAACAGAGTGAAACAAGATTTTAAATTCAAGCCCTAGATTGTAGAATACTTCAATATTTTTATTTTAAATTATTGATTTTTTTTATAGTTATATCGATTATTTTCTAAAATAAGTTAGAATAAAAATGAGGACAGAAAAGCCAAGATTCAAACTTATGCAAGATCCATAAAGCAAGAACAAGATTCAAGGTAAAAATCTATACAATCATGATTTTTAATACTCTAAACATATTTACATCATCATACAACACATATTTACTCTTGCTAAAATAATAGCATGCATCATCCAAAAATTATAAAACCTTCAAGAAATATCTCAAATATGATTACATCTATGCAAGAATCATAAGAAACCTTAAACAATCATGAAAACATGCATTCTTTATGAAATAACATGTTGTTTAATCATGCTAGACATGAAATAATCTATCATACATGCTCATATCAACTTTATTTAACAAAAACATCAAAACCCTAAAAACATTTTTGCCAAAACCTTCTTTTAAGCGATTTTTCTCATACAAGAACATATATTCAAGCATTTACGAATTTTCAGAACTTATAAAACTTGTATTTCATCAATATAACCTAAGATTAACATATTAAATATGTTAAAATAAATAAGATCTAGCAAAGAACAAAAAAGATTCTTTTCCCAAATCATTTTTCATAAAAGAAGCCTGAAAATCGTATTGTTTCAAAAATCAATTTTTTTATTCCATGGTAACAAAGATCCACAAAAACATATTTTTTAGGTTAAAAATCAATCTTAGAGAGGTGTTTTAAGGTCTATTTCATCATTGGTTCATATATAAAAATTGTCCCAAGCATATTTTATGTGTTTGGAAAAATCTAGGCCTACGTGATTGATGTACCTACCTTAACCGAGTTCTCAAACGTAGATCAACCTTTGTCTTTTGTCTTAGAACTTTAGAAGAACATCAATGACTGCTGAAAAAGCTTCAAGAAGAAAGAAAGAAAGAAGAGGAAGAATAAGAATAGGAAAGAAGAAGAAGAATAAGGAAGAAACCTACCTTTCTTTTTATATTAGAAAAACCCACCAAGAGAGGGGGGCGTCCCCTCCTTGGAGTCCAACTCTAATATGATACTAGATAGGCTAATCCTTAAGAGCCATATTCCAAAGATATTCTAACTAATCTCTTAATTAATTAAGTAATTAATTTAATTAATTACTATTTTAATCTTAATTAATTACTAATTAATTTAATTAGTTATGGATTCACTAGGGGGGCATCCCACCCTCTCTAGAATCCTCTAGGGTTTACCTCCTAATAAGGTCTCTAGAACCTGGAGTGGATCTCACTTAGGTCCAAATATGAAAATGATCCACATCCAGATCCAATCCTCAGTTGGGTTGAATCTAGGAACCAAACAAAAAGATCTAAATCCAAAAACTAAATTAAAGATTCATATCCAAACATAAGATCCAAAAGAACACTAGATCCAAACTCAGGTTTGGATCTGAACCTAACCCATTCAAGATCCAAATAACCTTGAATCACCCCTAAACCTCTGTGAGCCACCCTAACTATACTTGACACCCCACTGGACTGGGCGTGACCCCTTTGAGCCTCTTATGAACCCTGATGTGAGTCCAAAATACTGCTCAATCAACTTAGATTCTTGAATTTTGCTTGAATTAAAAACTAATTTTAACATGAATTTAGAAGTTAAATTAAAGCAAAATCACATATGTTACACAATTCATGTTAGGCATTACGTGAAACATAAATTGTAATATTGGATGCAAGTAATCTAATTATGCAATAAGCATAATGAGGCATGATATTGGAAATATTTAAATGTATTTGTGTCATGTGTAAAGGCATTATGAAATGAAATTTGCAATTGAAATACTTTGTAATTGAATGTATGCACATAATGATATATGATATGTTTGTTTGATAGCATGATCTGAAAATGTATAAGTTGCATACCCGAAGTAAATTGTGAAGCAATGTCATGTTTAAGTTGTGCATGCAAAAATATGAATGATTAGCCTATCCTAACTGTGTAAATGCATATTGCTTGCATTAGTTCTATAATTTTGGTGGTAGAAACTAATCAAGCACATGCATATGGTCCCATGAATTATTGCATATGAACCAAGAATGTGGTTGCATGTTTGTGTTGGCATACATAACAAGAGAGTTAATTAAGAAATCAAAATAAAATTAATTCTCTTATGGCTTATTGAGAGAGTAAGCATGATACAACTATTGACTCAATGGGGATGTTGTTTAAGCACGAAAGATTGCATTGTCCCCTATCTACAAAGTTGGTGTTAGGATAAACTACCATGATTTATTTGCGGTGTGGTATGTAAGACTTGTGAGGAATTGCTGATATATCAGGTTGCAGGGGTTTGGAAACTCTCTCAAATTTATTGTCCCTCTCCAGAGATATGACTAGTGATGGGGCATCACACAGGTTAATAAAATATAATTGCATAAATGTACAAACTTGGGATGTACCTCTAAACTAAGAGACTATGCTGTACCTACAAATGTGTAATTGGCAAATCAAACCAGAATGTGAAATGCATGTAGATAGACCATTGTATACACCATTTAAAAAAAATAATATTTGAAGATAATAACCTACTCATGCATGAAGGACTCGTATCACTGAAATGGTAAGTTTATGCATCTTGTATATGTTCATGCATTCCTATAAATGTTCATGCACATAAAAGATTTATTGCATTGTTGCAAATCTTAGCATGAATAAGTATGCACTAAGTTGTCTTTCCATGTTGTTATTTAGCATGATTTTATATTTTTTGCCTGCTAAGGCATGTGTTATATGATTGATGTGTGAGGTTGTTTATTAATGTATTATGATATTGTTCATTTAATGCAAGTGTGTTATTTCCTACTCAAACTCGGGTTGTCTAACCCCACTACTTTAACAAGTTTTAGCTTCTGAGGAGTCTGAGTGATCTTTTACCTGCTTAGTTATTCGTTGACTATGCTTGCAACTCGTCGAGGTGGTGGTTTTGGTTCCTCATGTTAGAAAGATTTGGTTTTGGCTTGGTCATTTTGTTTAGTGGTAGTTCTAAATCTAGACTATGATGGATGATTTGAAATTTTATTCAATTCAATTCATAATGATGTAGTTTCATTTTTGCAATTTAGTTAGTGAATGGTTTTGTACAACAATTATGATAATCCCAATTTGCATGTTTTCGCTGAGTTTAAAAAAAAATCACAAAAAATGTGAGCTATAAATCAGGGTTGTTATATTAGTCAGTTATTCAGTTAAATTAAAATATATAACATAATATATCCCGAATGGTCTAAATTGGGTTATAGTTGCTCTTTGTGTACCCAATAGGGCTTTCAAAAATGAGAAACAATAGATTAGTTGAGTATGAGCACTTTATAAATATTGTATTTATTTTCATAATTTTATTCGAGTTGAAAGCATGCTCTTGATTATATTGATAGTTAACTTTGATATGTCTTGGTATCATGTTTCTTAAACTTAACTGTTTTGGTTATTCAGTTGAATGCTTATGATTATTGATTATATGTACATGTATGCTTTATGTTACGTATATATGCCTTGTTGATATGTTTTTTCATTGAGACTGTGAAAGTCTAACCCTTATATATTAAACTAATATAGAATAATTGAGCTAGAGCAGTTGGGAGATGTTACGGTGGTGCCATGCAAACCAATTATTGATCTCTGGGAGACTTTTGATTTTTAGATTTATTTATTTCATTTAATTTAAACTTATAAACAATTGATTTATGGAATAAATGGTTTAGATTTAAATATGGTTTGGTAGAGATGTCTTTATATACCTGTAACTCTCCTAGAATATTTAACCGGTTTCAAAATAATATTTTCGCTATGATTTTGAATTTTTTAAATAAAAAGGGTTTTATCAAATAAACATCTTATCTCAAATTCAGTTCTAAAGACCCAGTAAATGCTGGTGCTTGCGCAGGCTAATTCCTAAGTGCTTGATTCGGTAAAGGCAATGTCATAGATGATATCCCATATAAAAAAATTATGTATTTTTGAGTTAAAATTTTAAGGCATTACAAATTTGGTATCAGAGCATGGATAAAATTCTTGGTTCATGGTTTGTCCTACAACCCAATAGTGCTCTGTAAGTTTGCTATAACATAAATGTTTAAATTGTTTGTTATAATATTATTTGACTTTTTTGATGTGTAATGGTGAACCTAGAAAATGATAGGGACATCACATGAGATTCAAAATAGGCCCAAACACTTACATTAATTATTTGTAGAATAGATAACCTCACACCAACCACATGGATAGACTGCCCAAAGAGACTTCCTACTGAGAGCTCTCAATACCCTTATGCAAACCTACTAGAACCTCACGAATAACGGAGGGCAATGGTCATGGTAACCAGTAGGAGAATTTTGGAGTTAGCTATAAGCGCTTTATGAATTTGGATCCCCCTACCTTCACTGGGAAGGAGGATCCAAATACTGTTGAGGAGTGGATCCAGGTGATCGGAGAGGTATTCCAATTACTAGAGGTACTTGAGGACTCGAGGGTAACCTTTGGCACATACACGCTGAGGGAGGATACCAAGAGCTGGTGGGAGATCACTCGAGAGGTACGCTGCATGCCAGCATAGTTACAGGCCCTGATGTGGGCTCAATTTTTAAAGGTGTTCCTCGAGACTTACTTCCTACAACACGCACGGGGTTGTAAGAAGCAGGAGTTCCTGCAACTCAAGCAGGGTGGTTTGAGTGTGGCAGAGTACACGACACAATTTAGACACTTGAAAAAGTACTGCTTGCACACCTATACCACAGTTGAGGCTCGTGCTAAAAATATATACACAGACTACATGACAGTTTGAGGTCTAGGGTTCTTAGAAGTAGGCCTCAGAACCTGAACCAGGCTATCGAGATGGCCACGGTGTTACAGGAGGATTAAGATTTTTTCAGGAAGTCCCATCCGAATAAGCATGGGCAAGAGTTAGAAGGTCAGAGTGGCAACGGTAAGAAGAAGTTCCATTACAAGTGAAAACTCAACAAGGAAAGAGGCAGAGCCGAAACGAGGGAGCCAAGACACAACTAGAGCAAGAGCAACAGTGTTAGAAGTGTCAGCGTATCCACACTGGACATCAGTGCCCATGAGACTCTAGTACCTGTCATTACTATAGAAAGGCAGGTCACTTCGTCAAGAACTGCTTCAAGAAGCAGGCAGACGACCAGAACAAGACATCCAGAGGAGGTCAGCAACAACATAACAAGGTGGTAAGGCGTATCTACACTACCATGCCCGGTCATCTCAAGAAGGGTGACCTGGTGTAAGGTACAGTTCTAGTCGTTGGTCAATCGACTCTTATCTTATTTGCCTGTGATTGTAGATATTCGTTTATATCAGTTGAGTTTGCTAAGCAGTTGAGTGTGAATGTTGAGCCTTTAAAACATATTTTGGATGCATATAACCCTATTGGCCATAACTCTATTTGTGTAAATTATGTACCAGATATGAAAGTAATATTAGACAGACAAAGTCTACCTGCATATTGGATTTTACTTAATATGACTAAGTATGCATATTGGATATGGATTGGTTATATGAGCATTATGCTAGCATTCTATGTCGGCAAGGGAAGGTTGTACTGGTTTGACATGGTGTTCTGAAGGTAGAATTTAGGCTCTCTCAACTTGATCTGAAGGATCAGGTTATATCTGCACTGAAGGCTCATAGGTACTTGCGGAAGGGATGCACTGTATTTTTTGTCAGTATAGCCCTGGTGGAGTCGAAGATGGCGTATGTTGATGAGCTTGAGATCATCTGTGAGTTCTCATATGTGTTTTTCAAGGAGTTACGGGGACTACCTCTATACTGTGAAATGGAGTTTTATATAGAATTGATACCTAAAACTGCACTTATTTCCAGGGTACCATACCATATAGCACCGACAAAATTAGAGCTAAAGAAGTAGATACAAGAACTGATGGAACGAGAATTCATCAGACCGAGATGGGGAGCATCAACCCTATTTGTTAAGAAGAAGGACAGATCAATGAGGTTGTGTATTGATTACATGATACTTAATAAGGCAACAGTGAAGAATAAATATCCTCTACCCCATGTTGAAGATTTTTTTAACCGACTACATAAGGCGAAGGTTTTCTCCAAGTTTGTCCTTAGATCTAGGTATCACCAACTCAAAATTAAGGACTATGACATTCTGAAGATGTTTTTTCAGACAATGTACGGGCACTATGAGTTTGTAGTTATGCCTTTCAGACTCACTAATGCACCTGCAATGTTTATGGATCTTATAAATGGGGTGTTTTGACTGTACCTGTACTCATTCGTAATCATGGTCATCGACATCCTAGTGTATTCAGAGAGGATTGAACAACATCAGAACCACTTAAGGATAATATTGGAAACTCTCAGAGAACACCAGTTGTTCGTAAAGTTCTCAAAGTGCGAGTTATGGCTTGACAAGGTTATGTTCTTAGGCCATGTGATATCGAAGGATGGAATATCAATGGACCTCATGAAGGTGAGTATTCTTTCAAAACTGACTTTTTGAGGAATTTGTTATTAAATTATTGGTATGATTCTATAATAGGACACGTTAATAGGTGGATGTTGTACTTAACTGAGAGAAATCGAAGAATGTTGGAGATATCAAGAGCTTTCTCGGTTTGGTAGGCTATTATACACGATTTATGCAGGATTTTTTACATATTGCCTTTGCTATGACCAAGCTTCTGAGAAAAGGGGTCAATTTGAATGGACTGAAAAGTGTGAAGAGTGCTTACAGACCCTGAAGGAGAAACTCATGACTACCCGTATATTGACCTTGTCATCTTGTCAAGGTCATTTTGTGGTGTATATGAATGCTTCGGGTATCGGTTTAGGGTGTGTACTAATGCAAAATGGTAAAGTTATAAGGTATGCATCCTGATAGATGAAGATTCATGAGTGGAACTAGCTGACCCATGACCTAAAATTGGTGGTAGTAGTGTTTGCTTTAAAGATATAATGACATTACTTGTACAAAAAGCAGTTTGAGGTATTCATGAATCATAAAAGTTTAAAGTATTTGTTCTCCCAAAAGGAGTTGAATATGCGACAAAGTCGGTGGATAGAGTTCATCAAAGACTGCAAGTTTGCTA
>NW_028323310.1:0-64139 GCF_984573655.1 Nuphar pumila | reverse complement strand
CCCCCTTTGATATAAACATGATAAATAATGAATAAATTTCGAAAATAAACTTGAAATATCGAATTTGGGGTCAAAATGACCAAAATACCCCTGATGACCTTGAAATCAAGGTTTTCTAAAAGAATTTTTGTAAATTTTGGAATTTTGAAAATCAAATGAAATAAATCAAATATAATATGATAAAATATGATGATATGCATGAAATTTTGGAGAATTAGAAATTGAAATTTCGAAATTTATGTCAAAATGACCAAAATACCCCCGATAACAAGACTATGGCCTTCAAACCAGGGTTTTCTGAAATAAATTTTGCAAAAATGAAAAATGTGAAATGCAAATGACATTGAAATTAACCCTAATATAATTATATATGCTCATGTACATGATAAAAACCTTAAAATGATGAAAATATCATAAAATATCAAATTTAACCTGATTTTCGCTTCTGAACTTAAAGATAAACTAACACATGGAGCAAATGAACTTGGAATTAAGCCAAATTTGGCATGGACACCTAAACTATCCCTAAAAACAGAATGGATCTCGAAAATATAATTTTTTTGTATTTTTAAATATGGAAATTCAAGTAAAAACCCTAAATTTTGTGATTTTTGCCTAAAATGTTGATTCTAAAGGGGATTTAGGATATCAAACTTTCATAAAAAAATTCCAAATTTTATGGGGTGACAGAGGACAGTAAGGAAAGGATTTTTGCATTTTACACTTTCTGGTTTTGACCTATGGTCGGAGCTATGCCACTCCGGCAAGTCGGATCGGAATCCGGCGACTCCAGTAAATGAAGGAAACAGACAGGTTTCGGTAGAAAATGTTGGAAAAATAGTAAACAGATGAGAAAAAGTCTGAAATTGTGGGAAACTATCCCTGACAAACAGGTAAAAGTTTTATCTTTTGACACAATTGGGATTCGGGTTAATATTTGGAAAATGCCACACTGTTATCAGAGACCTAAATCTCTGGAATTTCTGGACATTGGAATCTGTTAGGCAGAAAGAGAAAATCGGGGAAAAATACTAAAACAGATTAAAAAATTCCCCAATTTTCGGAAATGACAGGAAATAATGTTAGGAAGAACTTTCATGTTGAAAGTTTTTGCATACGGGCTACAGATTGGGTGGACTTAGTGCATTAGATTCTGTCTATACCCTGACGAAAGAAAATCAATATTTTCCCAGGGGTCTGAGAAATCCGATTTTTTACAGAGGACAAAACTGCTTGGAAAAACCTAAAAATTTCCAGATCACTAGTAAATTCAATTATAAATCTACTATGATTTTTGGAAGATGATTCAAATCTTTCACAGGGGTGATTCTAAAGATTCTTGTTTGCTAAAGCAGAAATTGAAAGTTCCATAAATGAAAAATCCCGGTTTGGGATTTGATTTATTTAATGGGGTTGCAAAACCCAAATTAAATCAAAATTTCAGAAGAAATCAAAGACAAATAATCACGACTATCATGAAATTTTTAGGATTTGAAAATGAAGATACATCCATGAAATAACAACTGGACTCTACGCCTAGATTGAAAACTACAAACTAATAAGCAAACATGGATGAAACTAAGTAAAATACCTATTAAGCAATAACATAAATTAAATATAATGCTTCTAATCACGAAATTTACATGTAACCAAAAATAAAATCAAAGTGATTGGGGAGATATGATCTTATGTTTGATATTTGCTATTGATGAGAAAGGATCTGATCCATTGATCGGACGGATCCCTTCCCATACGTAGCTTTAATCTAAAAGGCAAAATCTTTCTTTTCTTTTCTTTTTTTTTTGTTTTGCAACATAAATACAATCTTAAACTGATCTTTTATATCGGATTAATCAAATAAAAAAGATGAAATAGATTTTTACCTTGGGTTATGTGGATCAGGTGGAGATGCTATGACGAAACTACAACAAGGTGGCTAGAACTGTGGTGAAGGAGGCTGCAATGAAGGGCTGAAGCTTCGAGGCTTGGAGGGGCAGCCGAAGGGCTGGAGTTTGAAGGTGTTGTAAGGGCTGGATGTATTGAAGGTAGTGAACCTGTTGGGGCGTCACCAAGGGGGAGTTAGGCTGCAACAAGGAAGACTGCGGCTGGAGGAGACTGCACCTAGTAGATGACTGAAGATGCTGCCCCTTGTAGATGACTGAAGCAGAGTTGAAGGTGGGCTGCACCGTGTGGTTGAAGGAGGAGGTTGATGATGTGTCTGGGCGTCGGTTGGAGTTGCCTTGAGATGGGCTGAAGGAAGGGTGGAAGGGAGCTGCCAATGATGCTGAAGACTGCTTCAAAGTAGCTGTGGTGGTTGAAGGTGGTGGCTGTCTTGGTGCAGCTGAAGGTGTAGCAAGGTGGGCTGCTAGAAGGCTGGTGCAGGTGGTGAGGATGGTGCTTCAAAGTGGCTTCAATGGCTGAGAGTTGCAGCCAAGGATAGCTGCAGCCAAAAGAGAGAGAGAGAGAGAGGGAGGGAGGCGTTGAATAGGAATCAGCCGTAAGTGGTTTCTTTCTTTTTGTATGGAACTAAAGTTTTGATTTTCATCAAAACCTAAGTTTCTATTATTATCTAAAGAGCCATACGTGAATGGCTATGGCTGGGGAAAAAGATGGAAGGAAGGGAAGAAAGAAGGAAGAAGAAAAGGAAGAAAAGAAAGAAAAGGGAAAAAGAAAGGAAAGAAAGAAAAGGAGGGAAAAAGGAAAAGGGAAAGAAAATGAGGAAAAAAATGGAAAGTGGGGCTGGAGGCTTGGGTGACCACCTTGTGGGTCCCACCTCTCTAAAATGCAAAATAAATAATAATAATAAAAAAAAACATAACTGAACAAATAAAAAGAAAATTAAAAGGAATAAAAGAATATATTTAAAAAAAAAAAAACAGAAATGTAAATGAGTGGGCCATCTCAGAGCGGGTCCAAATTCCACTTTTGAAATTTATTTTGACGATTAGAGGGGTAAAATAGTCTTTTTAGAAAATTTTCACACGAAACGAGCTATTTTTGGCAGTTTTTGAAACGAGCTCGAATTTTGAAGTTCAATACTCCGTTGCGAAGCAAATCCAGTGTAGAATTTAAAATTTTGATTTTGAAAGAAATCCAGATTGTTTTTCTTGAGAAAATACTTCCAAATTTATTTCCAGACAAAACGAGCTATTTTTGGTAGTTTTTTGAAACGAGCTCGGATTTTGAAGTTCAATACCCCGTTGCGAAGCAAATCCAATGTAGAATTAAAAAATTTGAGTTTGAAATAAATCCAGATTATTTTTCTTGAGAAAATATTTCCAAATTTAGACTCCCGGGGGTAAAAATATCAATTTTGAAAACAAGGGAAGAAATTGAATTCTGAAAGCTTTTGACACTTGATCTGGATTGAAATTTATAAAACTGGAGTTCTGGACTTCGAAAATGAAATAAAATGAAATGTGATGAAATGTTATGAAATGCTGAGAAATGATATGAAATGATGAGAAATGACATGCGAAATGCAGACCCAGAATGAAGAATTTTGGATGTTAGACCCCGATTAACACTTGTACCAGTTTAAAAAACATTAAAACTGATAAAATTTGCAAAATGGCTTAAGAAATGGTTTTTGGGACTCTACTGGGTCAGAGTGACACTGAAAATTGGGGTTCGAACTGGATTGAACTGAGATGAGCTAGATTGAGCTGGGTTTTAGAGTTTCAGAACTCAAATGATCTCACCAGACACTGAGTCAACTGACCTTTTCAACTGAATTTTCAAGAAAAGTTGCCATTTTTAGAGAAATGGTATGGAATGATCACTAGAGCGAAGTGAATTATGAACTTGAGCTGACTTTGAGCTGAAACAGATGTTAGTAATACTGACATGAACTAAAATTGGAGCTTGGACACTAGCTCAATTGGCTAAACTCAGCTAAATTTCAGCTGAAAGAGCTGAAATAGACTAAAATGGGCTCCTGGACACTTAAAAATGGTCTTGAATTGAAACTGGAGCATTTGAACTTCTGGTGAGCTCAAGTTAGACTCTGGGGAATATGACTAACTGTGAATGACTGACTCGAAGACAATTGGCTTAGATTTGGGTGAGAAATGAGCTCATTTCTGAAGAAATGATCCCATTTTGGCAGGAATGGTCAGAAATGAAAATAACCTTCTCACAGTGAGCTCGGGTGAGCTTGAAATGATTGATATTCTAACTGTTCTGAACTGGCCAACGAGCTTGGTTGACTCCAACTGTCTGGGGTCTGGAATGACCTAGGGGTAAAATGGTAATTTTCCTAATGAAAATGGGTAAGATGGTGATTTTCTGAAACTGACTTGGGGTTTGACTCCTACACTGACCTAACAGGGTTGGCACTGCCTGAGGAGGGTTATTTGAGAATGGATGATGAAAATTTGGGGTGTTTACAGATGCCCCTTTTTGCTACTAAGTCGGCTTGAAGACGAGCTTAGTGGCAAAGAAAAACACACCAAATTTGGGCTATAAAAATGCCCCAGTTAGAAGGATCTTACTGGATATGAAAATATTAGCCCTGATAAAAATGGTAGATATGAAATGGAGAATGAAGAGGAAGGAATTTACTTCGAAAGAAGTGAGATTCAGGTTTTGCCCTTAACCTGGATGGGACGGGAAATACTTCATGTGGAAACGAAGCTCAGGTTTGACCCTTAACCTGACCGGGATATGAAATACCTCATCAAAGGAGGCTCAGGTTTGTACCCTTATCCTGATTCGGCGGAAAATGAAATACCTCATCAAAGGAGGCTCAGGTTTGTACCCTTATCCTGATTGGGCAAAAAAATGATGAGATTATCGAAAGAAAAACTCATGATGGAACCTTCGAATTTCCGCACAATGAATCCGATAGGGGTTTTGCAAAAGGATGAAATTGGGGTCCCTAAAGCTTGAAAAGGGGTTTGATTTTGGGCGCCTCATTGCTGAGACTAAATAACTTTTGAAATTGGTGACCTTTTGCGAGAAAATGATTTGTGGCTTAACCTCAAGCCGAAATTGGACTGTTTATGGTGGGACAGTGGCGACACAGAAAAGTGTGCGAATCTGAGAGCCCATGCGCTCAGATTATATCAACAGAAGGGAAGGAACCATGAAAACTCCCGTTATCAAGTCCTAAAAGGGATAACAACTGATGTCAGGATGCTCCAAAGATGAACCTCAAGCTCTTGCTTCACGCCAGGATAGCTAGAAAATATTGTCAAAGTGTTGAAAATTATTGTTGATTCAAAATAATTGAAAATGATGCACATTGTTTTGAAAATATTCTCTCTTTTCTACCTGAAGTATTACCTCCGACTGGGCTTAACTTCGTAGAATCAAGATTCGAATTCAAATTTCTTGCAATTGACTTTCTTTCAAGGAGGCTATCAATTTTCTTGATATTGTGAAAGCGATTGGTGAAAGAATATTGATAATAGAATTTCACAAAATTTAAAGAAGATTCGGCAGTCTGATATCCTGGGATTCTTTTCTCATGATGATCTTTCTGCCCACTTTTTTTTTTCTTTTTTTTTTCTTTTTGGCAGAATTAGAGCTCTCTTAGGCTTTTGGGGATTTTATTACATCATCCTTCATTTTGGAGATGTTCTGACTTTTCTCTCTTTTTTTTTTTGGAAGGGTACGTCACAAACTTCTTCATCTTGGAGATGTTCCGATCCTTCTTTTTCTCTCAGGGATTATATCGACAGTTATTGGCTCATTGGTTGGAAATCTCTTGATGATAGCGGAAATTAAATATCCTTTAGGGTTTGTCGGGAGGCTCATCGCAGTCGTCTTCATCTTGACGGTGCTCTGAACTTTCCCTGGAAGGATCCATCACAAACTCCGTCATCTTGGAGATGATTCAAATCTTCTTTGGCCCCGGGGGTCTACTCGCCTAATTCGCCTTCATCTTGACGACAATTGAGAGATCCCTTTTGCAGATATTTAATTGCAGGTTAAGTGATTGAGCAAATATAGGGATTTAATGGATTTTTCTGTATCACCCAGAATATTTCGACTGCTTTATTTTCCAAGAATGATCTTTAAAAATATGCCATTGACTGCGATCAATACAGATCACTTATGGCTTTGCAACAATATTGAATTTCCTTTTGCTGGCCATATCGAGGATTTATTCTTCATCCTTTTGGTTGGCCAATAGAAAGAATTTGAATTTTGAATCCTTTTTCACGAAAGCTTTGACCTTTCGGAAATAATACTGAAGGTATTCTGAGGTAATGTTTTTGTGCAATAAAAATTTTGAAATCAACAAATATTTAATGACAAATTGGCAAGTTTTTCTTGAAATCCTTTGTGGAAGCGAGTATTTAAAGCACAACGCAACGCATCCATGACAGAAATTTTCTTCTCCTTTCCCCAAATGAGAAGATTCAGAAATGAAAAACAGAAATTACTCCTCTCTTCCCTGAAGAGGAGGTGTTTGCAAAACGAACTTTTGAAGAGAAATTAAGCTTTCGTCAAAACTTCCTAACATTAGGCTTCTCTTATGGAAAGGGGGCCGTTAATGGTGAGGTCGGTGAATTGGTCATGAAGGAGCGAGTCCATCACACTCTCCCTGAAAAGAGGGTCCTTCATGATGAAATGGCCTAGTACAAAATTATGGTCACGAGGAAAGCGAACTTCCGTCGAAGCTCTCCCTGAACTAAGGGTTTCTTGTATGAAATTGGAATTTTGTTTTGCAAACGGTTCACATAGACACGAGTCCCTTCAAACTTTCCCTGAAAAGGGGCTAGGTGAACAAAGGATAGCATGCGAAAAGAACGAGCTCCCTTGAACTCTCCCTGGAAAAAGGGTCTCTCGCAAGAGGAAATGACTGAAATTGGTATTGGGTGACCAAAAGGGTCGAAATTGGAAATTGAAATTTTGAAATTTTGAAATTTGATATTTGAAATTGGAAATTGGAAATTGGAAATTGGAAATTGGAAATTGGAAATTGGAAATTGGAAATTGGAAATTGGAAATTGGAAATTGGAAATTGGAAATTGGAAATTGGAAATTGGAAATTTGGAATTTGGAAATTGATATTTGGAAATTGGAAATTGATTGACCCGAAGGTCGAAATTGGAATCTATTGACCCAAAGGTCGAATTTGAAAATTTGACAATTGGTTGACCTGGAGGTCGAAATTAGAAATTTGGAAATTGATTGACTCGAAGGTCAAAATTAGAAATTTGGAAATTGGTTGACCCAGAGGTCTGAAATTGGAAATTTGGAAATTGATTGACCCGAAGGTCAAAATTAGAAATTTGGAAATTGGTTGACCCGGAGGTCTGAAATTGGAAATTTGGAAATTGATTGACCCGAAGGTCAAAATTAGAAATTTGGAAATTGGTTGACCCGGAGGTCTCAAATTGGTAATTGGGTGGCCCAAGGGCCGAAATTGGAATTTTGAATTTAGAAATTGGAAATTGGAAATTGGAAATTGGAAATTTTGAAATTGATTGACCCAAAGGCCGAAATTGGAAATTAGTTTATTGGGAACAACATGGGTTCAATAAGAATTCAGCCTAAGAACGACATTGGTTCTATTGAGAACGACATTGGTTCACTGGGAACGACATTGGTTCTATTGAGAACGACATTAGTTCACTAGGAACGACATGGGTTCAATAGGGATTCAGCCTAAGAACTATCAATTCCATAGGAATTTAACCTAGGGATCACATCGGTTCAGTAGCGGTTCAATCCACGAACTATCAATTCCATAGGGATTTAACCTAAGGACCATAGTTTAAGAAGAAAGGATTCAACTTGTGAGCTTTGAATTGACCAAGTGCTAAACTGGGTTTTGAGGGAAGATTCCAATCGGAATTCAAATCTTCAAGGAAAAACTGAATGAATTGGGTTTTGAAAGAAAATTTGAGTTGGAACTTGGATCTTCTAGACCAATTACTAATTTGTAGAAAAGTTTGAGTAGGAGTTTAAACCTTTAAAGAAAAGACAATCGAATTGGATTTGGAAGAAAATTCGAGTCGGAACTCTAATTTTTCGAAGGAAAACTGGATCCATTGTGAAAGAAAAAGAAATTCGAGTCGGAACTCGAATCCTGAAGGAAAAGTAGATCAATTAGAAGGAAAAAAAATTCGAGTCGGAACTCGAATCTCGAAGGAAAACTAGACTAATTAGAAGGAAAGAAAATTCGAGTCGGAACTCGAATCCCGAAGGAAAACTAGACCGGTTAGAAGGAAAGAAAATTCGAGTCGGAACTCGAATCTTCGAAGGAAAACTAGAACCATTGTGGAAGGAAAAGAAATTCAAGTCGGAACTCGAATCCTGAAGGAAAAGTAGATCAATTAGAAGGAAAGAAAATTCGAGTCGGAATTCGAATCTCGAAGGAAAACTAGACCGGTTAGAAGGAAAGAAAATTCGAGTCGGAACTCGAATCCCGAAGGAAAACTAGACTAATTAGAAGGAAAGAAAATTTGAGTCGGAACTCTAATTTTCTAGACCAATTTAGAAGGAAAAGAAATTCGAGTTGAAACTCGAATCCCGGAGGAAAGAAAATTCGAGTCGGAACTCGAATCCCACAAGAAGACTAGACTAGCATGGATTAGGTTTGAGAACATTAACCAGTAAAACCAGATTTAGAAAGTTTGACCAATAAAAATTGGATTTTGAAAGATGTACCAGTGTGAATATCGGATTTTGGAAATGAACCAGTTTAAGTACTAGATTTTGGAAAATCAGTATGAATATTGTTTTTGAAAGAATTACCAGCACGAACACTGGATTTAGAAAATTTACCAGCACAAACACTGGATTTTGAAAATTTACCAGCACGAACACTGAATTTAGAAAATTTTACCAGCACGAATACTGGTTTTTGAAAATTTTACCAGCACGAACACTGGATGTTGAAAATTTTACCAGCACGGACACTGGATTTTGAAAATCTTACCAGCACGAACACTGGATGTTGAAAATTTTACCCAACTAATTCTGATGAGAGATTTTTAGTCTTCATCCTCACGATGACTTAGACAACTGTAGGGGTCTCAGGATTTATCCCTTATCCTGAATGGGCAACTCAGGTTTATCCCTTAACCTGAAAGGGAAACTTGATGCAAATGGATGCAAATGAATGCATGTAAATGCAAATGAATGCAAATGTATGCAAAATGATGTAAATGAGTGCACATGCATGCAAAATGAGAGATTTGTTTGATCCTTCCTGCATACAGGATGTTTTGAAGATAATTTTTAAAATAATGCCCCAGTGTAACTGGGAAAGAAGAATTTGACCATTATTGAAGAAAATATATTGAGGAATTACAAAGGATGAAATAAAGGATTTAAGTATAGAAAATTTTCAAATATTGAACATTGATAGAGTCTGATAATTCCACACCATCGGCATTGATGAGCAGATATGAATTGCAGGGTAATGCTTCCTCGACAACATAGGGCCCTTCTCAATTCGGTGACCATTTGGTACCCGGGCGGTGCTTGAGATAGGTCGTTGATCTGAGCCCTAGATCATTGACTCAGAATTTTCTTTCAATGACAAATTTTGCATATTGTCAAGCTACCCTCTGCCGATATGATTGGGCGTGCTCTGCTGCTCAGAGCCTTCTTTCATTGAGCAAATCAAGTTATACCAGTCGCTGCTGCTGATACTGATCAAGCGGTAACTCCAGTAGTGATGCGAACTTCAAGGCAGGTTTCTGAACATGTAGAGGCAGCATTATCTCAGTTCCGTAGACAAGTTTTGACAGAGTAGCATTAATTGGAGTTCGAATGGTGGTTCTGTATGCCCCCAATGCATCATGGATCTTCTCATGCCAATCACGGCCTATTTCCAAAGTTCGCTCCAGGATTCGAATCAAAATCTTATTGGTGGCCTCTGCTTGGCCATTCCCTTGAGGATAATAATGAGCGGAGAAATGACGATGGATTTTGAACTTCGAACAAAAAGTCCTCATTCTCTCATTCTTGAAATGATTGCCATTATCTGACACAATATCATGCGGTATGCCGAAACGACATAGGATATTCTTATGGATGAACGAGACCACGTGTCGACCTTCTACTGTGCGTAGAGTGACTGCTTCTACCCATTTAGTAAAATATTCTGTTGCGGCAAGAAAATATTTGTGGCCATTTGAAGCAGAAGGGGTAATGGGGCCTACAACATCAAAAGCCCACATAGAAAATGGCCATGGCGAAACAACAGATTGCAAATATGTTGTTGGAGCATGAATAGAAGGTGCATGTATCTGGCATAGAGCACACTTCTTTCACAAAATGGTAGCAATCTTGCTGCATAGTCTTCCAATAATATCCTGCTCGGATGATTTGCTTGATAAGATTTTGGTAGCTGACGTGACCACCGCAAATACCTTCGTGTGCTTATCGCACAACTTCTTTGTCTTCATCTTCATCTAGGCATTTGGAATATTCAAAACTGAATCCACAACAATAGAGGACGTCGGCAAGAATAAAATATCGAGCAGACATGCGCCGAGTCACTTGTTGCTCTTGCCAATGATATTTTGAGAGAAGGAAACAGATGTCTTCTCCTTAATGGGAGCCTTTTTGAGACCGTCTTCAGCTTGCTTAGACATCATCCTAATCATCATTTTCTTAAATATCTGATATGCAGCAGGATCAATGTCATCTCTATCATTCAGACTCTGTCTTCTGGCAGATCTTGGAGAATCCATTTCTTCTTACCTGCTTCTAAAATCACTGATGCACTGACACAGTGCTGTCTTCTTGCTTGATCTAATCTGAACCACTTGGAAATACCGATATTCTCTGCAGAGTGAGATGGATGATTAAATTTTGATGATAAAGATTCAGGATAAAAATGAATATAGGAAAAATATTTGATGAGAATTTGGTAGATAATTGGAAGAACATCCCATTACTAGGGATTGAGTTGTCGCTGGAATTACTACAACTGCGTTGTCATTCCTTTGCGAAGAAAATAAACAACTGAAAATTATGCCTTGTTACCTAGGTGAGGTCATCAAACCAAGAATAAAGAATTTGAAAGATTTTTATTCATTGAAGGGAAAACATGATTGCATTAATAATAAACTTGAGAAAGAGGGGGCGAACAAACAATTTGCCACCACTCTTTATGATCAGTAGAGACACGAGGACTGGAGAAAAGAGTGAGAATTATGAAAGAATCTCAGTCATATTTGGCAGAATGGTATGTTCCAGACCACTGCGCTGATGCAAGGTTGAACTCTAGCATAACCCCTGATAGTAGCCGAGCTTCTACGCACTTCTGTCTCTGAGAAAATTGCCTGACGCATCACTCTGGATAGTAGTAGGTACAGGAAAATGGGCCAAGTAGCTTAAACTGTTTGCCATACGCATATGTATATTTGGGAAGAAGGCGAGGCCTTCAATGCACAAAACCATCGAATGCTGGATTCTTTCTCGAGTTGTTCTGGATAGAGTGCTGACTTCTGCGAATTCTCCATACTGTCGGTAGATCTCGATCAGTCTCACGTACTCATTCCCATTTTCTTCAATTAGTGGCCAAGACTTGCGCCCTGTCATGCGAGCTACGGCATCTTTGGGGTCCAGACCCTTGACATTGATCAGAAATTGCTGCTCTAACGGATCTCCAGGCTGACCGGCTGGCTCAAGTAGTCCCATAATCTCTGAAAACTCATCCATCAGTAGTGTCATCTCACCCCACGGGAACCAGAACGTGCAAGTACGCGGATTCCACCGCTCTGCCAGTGCATGGATCAGATTGTCGTTGACTGTCAATTTCCCCACTGCAGATGCCAGTTCCAACCCACAATCGCTCAAGTGGTCCGGAAACATACGAGAGAAGTTTTTGAACCAAATGTAGTACCACCGGGGGAAGAAGGGTCCGGTGCTGAAAGCTCGATGCTCGGGAAGACTTTGTCGCACCTCGTAGGAGATGTGACCCTCAGGAAAAACAGAATCAAGCTGACTGGATGCCATTGGACTGAAAGATAGGAAGATTAGAAATTAGACTTTTGGAAAAATACAAGAATTTTGAAAATTGCAGGCAGGATAAAATAAAAAGCTGGAAATTTGAAGTCCAGAGGAACGAAAGAATGGAAAATAACCTGGAGTTTTGAAGAAAAGGTGGATAATTTGAAAAAATCGTCCAGGGTTTTTGAGAAAATGAGATATTTCATAAAAGATGAAAAATGAGGTATTTTGGAAAATTGTTCGGTATTTTGGAAAAATTGGGAAAAATATGAGAAAATAAGGCAAAAATGAATATCATATATTCAATTACAAACAATTATGCACATACAGCAATCCCTAAGAAGCTGACTCTAAATGCATCAATTTTGAAAGAGCTTTAAGACCCTAATCCTGACTCTAGGCTCAGATCAACTGTGTCCAATCATGCTATGCCGATATACTCGAACCGAGGCTCGATGTACGTGGCATAAAAATTCATCTCCGGTTCTAGGCTTGTGTTTTCCCAACATCCTTGTGCGCCTGCCGATATACGTTGGACTATGGCCCTTGGTACATGGCAGGAGAGCGTTAGCCCAAATAAGTGGCCTAGTTGTGAGCTCTGTCCCGAACTATGGTTCTGGAAGAGAGCCCAGCAACGTGAAGACCGGGTAGACATAGGTGGGGTGGTTTTTGAAATATGATCACATGCAAGCAAACAGAGGGCTCTAAAACCTAAAGAGATAGAGATTTTAAAAATTTTTGAAGAAGCAAACATTGTTTTCATACAAATCCTAGATTGAGGAGTGTTGTATTTCAGACCTAAGTCTATGTGAGCATGCATAATTCTCCTCAATATGGTTCTACCAAACCATGCCTAGTCTACATGCAATCCATGTCAGCTAGGTTCAAGTCTAGGCTCCTAGGTTCACATGATATCAGAAATTAAAAGCTGACAGTTTATAGAGCACGATTTTGATAATTGAGCTAAGTCAAAGCACATAATTGATCAGACGAAGACAGGTCTCATCTCGGTCGCCAAACCTGTTATCATCGCAAAATTTCTCCCCTCCCTTGCGAGAGAGAAACAAATTTTGCGAGTCAAACTCGACCAAAGTTTTGAAAATTGTTTTGAAAATTTACTCGCCTCCGTTTTGAAAATTTGTGGGAAAATTTCGTGGAATGGGATCAGCCTGTCGGTACGAGGTTCAACCGTTCCTGACGCCTTTACTAGGGGTAATTGAACCAAGGACCAATTATGTGCTTTAACTTGACTAAAATATCTAAATTATGCTCTATTTTTCCTAGAATGCACAAAGAATCAGGCTTGTGCTATGAAATTTTGAAAATAATGCAAGTTTGAGAAAATATGATGTTTGCTTTGGAAAACTGAAATATGTTTGAAAATTGATTGGAAAAGTACTTGAAAATTGAATTCTTGAGAAAATCATTGAATTTCATTGGAAATCAGAAATTTGCATTGGAAAGTGATTTCTCAAGAAAATTTGAACTTTAGAAAATTGATTTTGAAATTTGGAATTGCTTTTCTGAGGAAATGGATTTGAAAATTCTGAGAAAATCAGGAAGTTCATTGGAAAAGGGATTTCTGAAAGGGAAAATGAATTCTCAGGAAAACAGGAATTCTGAGAAAATGGATTTCTGAAAACTTGGGATTTTGAAATTTGAGAATGTTAAAACATAGGAAAATCTTGATTTGAACTTGGGAAATACTTTGAAATCTCATTTAAAAATTTAGAATTCTGGGAAAATCCAATCCTGAGAAAGACTTGGTAAATCCTTGAGAAAATTGATTTTTCTGAATTTGAAATTGGAAAATGAATTTGAAAATAATGCAATTTGAATTATATGAATGAATGAATATGAATTTGAAAAGGGAATTTCATTGAGGAATTGGGAAATCCTTTTAAAACTTTGAGAAATGCAGTGCATTTTGAAGTTAGCCTAAGAGTGTAGGCTGAATGTGGCTGATATAAAGATCATAAATCTTGGTTTTCTTCGTATTCTGACTATGGCCATAAATACGAATCCCATCGAGTTTATAAACTCCATAAAAGCTTGTGCACGTGCCATTCGTGTCAACCATAGTGAATTTGAAATAATGTGCATGAATGATACATCATATATTAAAATTTGCAGAAATTAAACTATATGCAATGCAGTCCTATTCTAAGCAGAAAATGTAAATTCTTATTCCAAATTATTAAATTTGATATTACATTGAATTGAAATAAAATAAGATAAAACTAAGTCTTCTTCTTGAATATTCCTGCAAAACTAGAAAACAATGTTAGCACAAAAATGTAGGTTTTTCTGAATTTATCCAAAAATATTGGAAATTATCGGATATTATTCAGATATAAACCAAAATTCATACCCCCTTTGATATAAACATGATAAATAATGAATAAATTTCGAAAATAAACTTGAAATATCGAAATTGGGGTCAAAATGACCAAAATACCCCTGATGACCTTGAAATCAAGGTTTTCTAAAAGAATTTTTGTAAATTTTGGAATTTTGAAAATCAAATGAAATAAATCAAATATAATATGATAAAATATGATGATATGCATGAAATTTTGGAGAATTAGAAATTTAAATTTCGAAATTTAGGTCAAAATGACCAAAATACCCCCGATAAGAAGACTATGGCCTTGAAACCAGGGTTTTCTGAAATAAATTTTGCAAAAATGAAAAATGTGAAATGCAAATGACATTGAAATTAACCCTAATATAATTATATATGCTCATGTACATGATAAAAACCTTAAAATGACGAAAATATCATAAAATATCAAATTTAACCTGATTTTCGCTTCTGAACTTAAAGATAAACTAACACATGGAGCAAATGAACTTGGAATTAAGCCAAATTTGGCATGGACACCTAAAATATCCCTAAAAACAGAATGGATCTCGAAAATATAATTTTTTTGTATTTTTAAATATGGAAATTCAAGTAAAAACCCTAAATTTTGTGATTTTTGCCTAAAATGTTGATTCTAAAGGGGATTTAGGATATCAAACTTTCATAAAAAAATTCCAAATTTTATGGGGTGACATAGGACAGTAAGGCAAGGATTTTTGCATTTTACACTTTCTGGTTTTGACCTATGGTCGGAGCTGTGCCACTCCGGCAAGTCGGATCGGAATCCGGCGACTCCAGTAAATGAAGGAAACAGACAGGTTTCGGTAGAAAATCTGAGAAAAATAGTAAACAGATGAGAAAAAGTCTGAAATTGTGGGAAACTATCCCTGACAAACAGGTAAAAGTTTTATCTTTTGACACAATTGGGATTCGGGTTAATATTTGGAAAATGCCACACTGTTATCAGAGACCTAAATCTCTGAAATTTCTGGACATTGGAATCTGTTAGGCAGAAAGAGAAAATCCGGGAAAAATATTAAACAGAGTAAAAAATTCCCCAATTTTCGGAAATGACAGGAAATAATGTTTGGAAGAACTTTCGTGTTGAAAGTTTTTGCATACGGGCTACAGATTGGGTGGACTTAGTGCATTAGAGTCTGTCTATACCCTGACGAAAGAAAATCAATATTTTCCCAGGGGTCTGAGAAATCCGATTTTTTACAGAGGACAAAACTGCTTGGAAAAACCTAAAAATTTCCAGATCACTAGTAAATTCAATTATAAATCTACTATGATTTTTGGAAGATGATTCAAATCTTTCACAGGGGTGATTCCAAAGATTCTTGTCTGCTAAAGCAGAAATTGGAAGTTCCATAAATGAAAAATCCCGGTTTGGGATTTGATTTATTTAATGGGGTTGCAAAACCCAAATTAAATCAAAATTTTAGAAGAAATCAAAGACAAATAATCACGACTATCATGAAATTTTTAGGATTTGAAAATGAAGATACATCCATGAAATAACAACTGGACTCTACGCCTAGATTGCAAACTACAAACTAATAAGCAAACATGGATGAAACTAAGTAAAATACCTATTAAGCAATAACATAAATTAAATATAATGCTTCTAATCACGAAATTTACATGTAACCAAAAATAAAATCAAAGTGATTGGGGAGATATGATCTTATGTTTGATATTTGCTATTGATGAGAAAGGATCTGATCCATTGATCGGACGGATCCCTTCCCATAAGTAGCTTTAATCTAAAAGGCAAAATCTTTCTTTTCTTTTCTTTTTTTTTTGTTTTGCAACATAAATACAATCTTAAACTGATCTTTTATATCGGATTAATCAAATGAAAAAGATGAAATAGATTTTTACCTTGGGTTATGTGGATCAGGTGGAGATGCTATGACGAAACTACAACAAGGTGGCTAGAACTGTGGTGAAGGAGGCTGCAATGAAGGGCTGAAGCTTCGAGGCTTCGAGGGGCAGCCGAAGGGCTGGATCTTGAAGGTGTTGTAAGGGCTGGATGTATTGAAGGTAGTGAACCTGTTGGGGCGTCACCAAGGGGGAGTCAGGCTGCAACAAGGAAGACTGCGGCTGGAGGAGACTGCACCTAGTAGATGACTGAAGATGCTGCCCCTTGTAGATGACTGAAGCAGAGTTGAAGGTGGGCTGCACCGTGTGGTTGAAGGAGGAGGTTGATGATGTGTCTGGGCGTCGGTTGGAGTTGCCTTGAGATGGGCTGAAGGAAGGCTGGAAGGGAGCTGACAATGATGCTGAAGACTGCTTCAAAGTAGCTGTGGTGGTTGAAGGTGGTGGTTCAAGGTGGTGGCTGCCTTGGTGCAGCTGAAGGTGCAGCAAGGTGGGCTGCTAGAAGGCTGGTGCAGGTGGTGAGGATGGTGCTTCAAAGTGGCTTCAATGGCTGAGAGTTGCATCCAAGGATAGCTGCAGCCAAGAGAGAGAGAGAGAGAGAGAGAGAGAGAGAGAGAGAGAGAGAGTTGGAGAGAGAGAGAGGGAGGCGTTGAATAGGAATCAGCCGTAAGTGGCTTCTTTCTTTTTGTATGGAACTTAGGTTTTGATTTTCATCAAAACCTAAGTTTCTATTATTATCTAAAGAGCCATACGTGAATGGCTATGGCTGGGGAAAAAGAAGGAAGGAAGGGAAGAAAGAAGGAAGAAGAAAAGGAAGAAAAAGAAAGAAAAGGGAAAAAAAAAGGAAAGAAGGAAAAGGAGGGAAAATGGAAAAGGGAAAGAAAATGAGGAAAAAAATGGAAAGTGGGGCTGGAGGCTTGGGTGACCACCTTGTGGGTCCCACCTCTCTAAAATGCAAAATAAATAATAATAATAAAAAAAACAAAAATGAACAAATAAAAAGAAAATTGAAAGGAATAAAAGAATATATATTTTTTTTAATAAAACAGAAATGTAAATGAGTGGGCCATCTCAGAGCGGGTCCAAATTCCACTTTTGAAATTCATTTTGACGATTAGAGGGGTAAAATAGTCTTTTCAGAAAATTTCCACACGAAACGAGCTATTTTTGGCAGTTTTTGAAACGAACTCGAATTTTAAAGTTCAATACTCCGTTGTGAAGTAAATCCAGTGTAGAATTTAAAAATTTAATTTTGAATGAAATCCAGATTGTTTTTCTTGAGAAAATACTTCCAAATTTATTTCCAGACAAAACGAGCTATTTTTGGCAGTTTTTTGAAACGAGCTCGGATTTTGTAGTTCAATACCCCGTTGCGAAGCAAATCCAATGTAGAATTAAAAAATTTGAGTTTGAAATAAATCCAGATTATTTTTCTTGAGAAAATATTTCCAAATTTAGACTCTCGGGGGTAAAAATATCAATTTTGAAAACAACGGAAGAAATTGAATTCTGAAAGCTTTTGACACTTGATCTGGATTGAAATTTATAAAACTGGAGTTCTGGACTTCGAAAATGAAATGAAATGAAATGTGATGAAATGTTATGAAATGCTGAGAAATGATATGAAATGATGAGAAATGACATGCGAAATGCAGACCCTGAATGAAGAATTTTGGATGTTAGACCCCGATTAACACTTGTACCAGTTTAAAAAGCATTAAAACTGATAAAATTTGCAAAATGGCTTAAGAAATGGTTTTTGGGACTCTACTGGGTCAGAGTGACACTGAAAATTGGAGTTCGAACTGGATTGAACTGAGATGAACTAGATTGAGCTGGGTTTTAGAGTTTCAGAACTCAAATGAACTCACCAGACACTGAGTCAACTGACATTTTCGACTGAATTTTCAAGAAAAGTTGCCATTTTTAGAGAAATGGTATGGAATGATCACTGGAGCGAAGTGAATTACGAACTTGAGCTGACTTTGAGCTGAAACAGAGGTTTGTAATACTGACATGAACTAAAATCGGAGCTTGGACACTAGCTCAATTGGCTGAACTCAGCTCAATTTCAGCTGAAAGAGCTGAAATGGACTAAAATGGGCTCCTAGACACTTAAAAATGGTCTTGAACTGAAACTGGAGCATTTGAACTTCTGGTGAGCTCAAGTTAGACTCTAGGGAATATGACTAACTGTGAATGACTGACTCAGAGACAATTGGCTTGGATTTGGGTGAGAAATGAGCTCATTTCTGAAGAAATGATCCCATTTTGGCAGGAATGGTCAGAAATGAAAATAACCTTCTCACTGTGAGCTCGGGTGAGCTTAAAATGATTGATATTCTAACTGTTCTGAACTGGCCAACGAGCTTGGTTGACTCCAACTGTTTGGGGTCTGGAATGACCTAGGGGTAAAATGGTAATTTTCCTAATGAAAATGGGTAAGATGGTGATTTTCTGAAACTGACTCGGAGTTTGACTCTTACACTGACCTAACAGGGTTGGCACAGCCCGAGGAGGGTTATTTGAGAATGGATGATGAAAATTTGGGGTGTTTACAGAAAGATGACAAAGGCAATCCAAAGGAACAAGGTGATTCTTTCGACAACGCGAAAGATGACAAAGGTAATCCAAAGGAACAAGGCAATTCTTTCGACAACGCGATAGATGACAAAGGCAATCCAAAGGAACAAGGCGATTCTTTCGACAACGCGAAAGATGACAAAGGTAATCCAAAGGAACAAGGCGATTCTTTTGACAGCACGAAAGATGACAAAGGTAATCCAAAGGAACAAGGTGATTCTTTCGACAACGCAAAAGATGACAAAGGTAATCCTTTCGAGGAGAAGACTAATCTTTCAACAACGTGAAAGATGATAAAGGCTATCCTTTCGGAGATAAGGCTAATCTTTCAACAATGTGAAAGACGACAAAGGCAATCCCAATGAGCAAGGCGATTCTTTCGACAACGTGAAAGATGACAAAAGCTATCCTTTCGGAGAGAAGGCTAATCTTTCAACAACGTGAAAGATGATAAAGGCTATCCTTTCGGAGAGAAGGCTAATCTTTCAACAACGTAAAAGATGACAAAGGAAAATCTCTCGAAGGGGTCAAGATGCATCAATATGGACATTAAGCTCTCACTTAACGTCAAGATAGCTAGAAAATATTGCCAAATGTTGAGAATTTTGTTGTTGATTCAAAGTATTTGAAAACGATGCATATCGTTGCAAAAATATTCCTTCTTTTCTACCTGAAGCGTTACCTCCAAACGAGCTTCACTTCGTAGAATCGAGATTAGAATCCAAATTACTTGCAATTGACCTTCTTCAAGGAAGCTATCAATTTTCTTGGTATGAACAGAAAAGAGAATTTTATATTATGAAAGCAATTGATGAAAGGATATTGATAATAGAATTTCACAAGTTTAAAAAAGATTCTTGATAGATTTGGCAGTTTGATATCCTGGGAGCTTCTCTCATGATAATCTTTCTACACTCTTTTGGGCTTTGAGGGAGTTTATTACATCATCCTTCATTTTGGAGATGTCCTGACTTTTCTCTCTTTCTTTTTCCTCTCTTGCTCTCTTTTTAGAAGGGTACGTTACAAACTCCTTCAACTTGGAGATGTTTCGATCCTTCTTTGCTCCAGGGTTATCTTGATGAAATTGGCTCATTGGTTAGAGATCTTTGGATGATAGCTGAAATTAAATATCTTTTAGGAATTGTCGAGAGGTTCTTCGCATCTGCCTTCATCTCGACAGTGCTTTGGACTTTCCCTGGAAGGATCCGTCGCAAACTCCATCATCTTGGAGATGTTTTAAATCTTCTTTGGCTCCGGGGGTCTACTCGCTTAATTCGCCTTCATCTTGACAACAAGTGAGAGATCCCTTTTGCGGATATTTAATTGCAGCTTAGGTGATTTTGAGGAGACAGGGCTTGGATGAATTCTCTCTTTTCTAGCACTCAGGATATTTCTACTGCCTCATCTTTACAAGAATGGTCTAAAAAATGTGCCATTGACTGCGATCAATATCAATCCTCTATGACTTTGCAAAACATTGAATCTTCTTTTCTGGCCATATCGAGGATTTATCCTTCATCCTTTTGGTTGGCCAATGGAAAGAATTTGGATTTTGAATCCTTCTTCACAAAAGCTTTGCCTTTTTGGAAGTAATATTGAAGGTAAACTGAGGTAAAATTTTGTGCAATAAAATTCTGAAATCAACAAGTAATTGATTGACAAATTGACAAAGTGTTCTTGAAATCCTTAGTAAAAGAAATCGCTTGACATCCGAGTTGACACATCCCTGACGATGGTACTCAATTTCGAAGGTAAATCCAATACGAAGTTGGAAGTTTGAAGGTGAGTCCTGGCATAATGCTGGATTTTGAAGGTAAACCCCACTATGAAGTTTGGTTTCAAATTAGATAAAGTTCGGGTCGAAACCCAAATCTTCGAAGGAAAAACTAGGCCAATTCAGATTTTTGAGTCGAAACTCAAATATTCAGAGGAAAGTTGGAAAGTTCGAGTCAGGGCTCGAATCTTAAAGGAAAATTGGGAAGTTCAGATTTTGAAGGAAAGAAAAACTCGAGTTAAAACTCAAATCTTCAAAGGAAAGCAGGAAAGTTCGAGTCAGGGCTCGAATCTCAAAATGAAACTGGAAAGTTTAGATTTTGAAGGAAAGAAAACTTGAGTTAAAACTCAAATCTTCGAAGGAAAGCAGGAAAGTTCGAGTCAGGGCTCGAATCTTAAAGGAAAATCTTTAATCAGAAGATTGGTTTTTGAAAATTGATATTGCGAGGACTGGGATTGAAAGTTTTGAGAATGTCCAGTTCGAGGACTGGGATATTTGACTTGCAATGAAAAAGACCATCATATTTAGATGTATGTGGTCTGATTTTCAGGATTAACCCCTTATCCTGAACGAGAATATGAATAGAAATTGGAGAATTTTGGGGAAATCATGGAAAATGATTCAGGTTTATCCCTTAACCTGAAGGGGAATTAAATGGATGCAAAATGAAATGCAAATGCACATGAAATGTAAATGAATGCAAAATTAATGCAAGTGGGTGCATATACATGCAAAATGAGAGATTGGTTTATCCTGCCTGCATACAGGATGTTTTGAGGTAAAGATAGATTTTTCAAAAAAAAATGCCCCAGTGTAACTAGGGAGGAAAATTTTGAATATAAAGAAGGATAATCGAAGAATAAGGTGACAGGCTTCTTGATTGAGAGACATCCTCAAAGTCATTCCTCACAAGAGACAAATTGTGAAAAGGAAAGAGACACAAATAAAATGGTGCCAAACTATTGGCAAATTTAATAATTTTATTGATGCTTAAAATCAGGGAAAGGAAATAGAATTATATTATCCCTTTGAAATGATAAGAGCAAAATGAGAAGTGAGAAAGTGTTTGCACATAGGATCTTTAAAGTAAAAGGAAAATGTTATTTTGAAAGTGAGAAATCATTATGGGAAGAAAATCAACTGCAAGGTTAATTTTGAAGAATGATCAGCGTGAGAGTTGATCTTTGAAAGGGGAATCAACACGAGGGTTGATTTTGAAGAGAGATCATCATGAGGGTTGATTTTGAAAACGAATTGGTTTAACACTAATTTTGGAAAGGAAAATCAACACAAGGGCTGAATTTTAAAGATAATGGTTTGAAACCAATTTAAGAAGAGAAGATCACCGCGATGGTTGATTTTTGAAAAAGATTGGACCGAAATATTAAACTTTTGGGTGATCATAACAAAGATGCTTGTAGAAAATTTTCAAAATTTCACGATTTTTGAAAAACCCTCATAGGTAATTTCATTTCTCTCATGAATGATGTTGGGATTGCCCCTCATCTTGAAAAAAAAATGGGAATTTAATGTGGCTTAATAGAAGCCGATGGCAAAGACGGTTTTGTTTAACGAAAATGTTAAAAGGTGCCCTAATGGGGCAAAAAAAAGAAGTATTGGATGAAGAAAATTGACATTTTATTGATAAGCAGAACTGATAACAAAAAGACTGCATATTTATAAGCACTCGACCAAAAGGTTGCAAAAACTGGACTGACTTGCCCCTTATGAGGTGACTGGCAAAACGAAAGGAAGAAAGCAGGGAACTTTGGCATCATCAACTTTATGAATGATCTGGGAAAGGCTTGGTCAGGATGGCCAGTTCGTCTTCTTCTTCAGCTTCAGCAAGGTGGCTCTTGTCAATGCAATCTTGAACAATATTTTTGAAGACAAAACAATGATCAATGTCATGCCCTACTGCCCGATGGAACTTGCAAAACTGATTCCTGAACCTTCCCATGATGATGGGAGGAGTTGTGGCCTTTGGGAGCTTCACTAATCCCTTAGTTAACATGAATTCAAGGGCTTCTTCGAGTGTTTGTTTGAGAGGAGTGAACACACGATCATTACTCCAACCTTCACGCTTTATCTTTTCCTTTTGTGGAAAGTTGGGCTGAGATAGCTTGCTATTCTGTTTTTCCTCTCGATCTGCATGGTTGCCCTTACTACTTTTGTTATCATTGCGACTGATGTTGGCGGAGAGGTGAAATTTACCTTTTTCTTTGAATCTAGATTGTTCTTGACGAGGGTGATACCATCGTAGACACCGTTCTCCAACCCCATCTCGAGCCACTCGGCTCGTTCAGTAAGTTCAATGAAAGACTTGGATGGTGAGGTAGAAATGAGACTCCTCAAAGGCTGTGAAAAGTTGTTGAGGATCAGTGATAAAGCATGTCTCTCTGATATAGGATCCCTCATTTTGTTGCAGGTCTCTCTTTATCTGCAAACGAAGTCCTTGGCTTTTTCACTATCTCCCTGCTTCAGATTACAGAGGTGATTTAACGTTGGTAGCGCTTCATTATTGAACAGAAATCGCTTGATGAATAGATTGACCACCTTATCGAATTCTCGCAGCTCGATTGGATTGATATGCTCGGAGTACCACTTGGCGGCAGTGCCTTCTAGGCTACGGGGAAAGCAGAGAAATAGGGCTCTATTGTCTCTCTTGAATTTGGAGCATTCGGCAAAGAACATGGCGAGGTGGGCTTTGAGATCACTAGAACCGTCGAACTTGATGAATTTACGAGGTAGATTTTCCAGATCTTCGTCTCCTTCTAGGCCATCATAGAAGTCCTCGCTGGTGAAGACTTTCTTGCCCTTGTCGCGAGCTTGCAGGTCTTTTACCACTCTAGCCATTTTTTTGAACTGCGCTTGAAGAGGATCTGTCACAGTTTGAACCTTTGGCTTGCGAGTGATTTCTGGAATGATCTCGCATTCTTCCTCGGTATCATCTTCGTCTGAAGTATCTTGAACATTCCTCTCAGAGGACTTGGTTGATCTCTTGGCCACACGATCTCTAATTCTCTGACTGAATGGGTTTTTGTCTGAGCTGGTGCCAGCCTGCTCACTCATCATCCTCTTCATCATTTTTTGAAACATCGCGTACATTTGAGGGTCGATACCGTCATCTTCTGGCTGCTCTTGGTCTTTGTCTGACCTTGGCGAATTCATCTCTCCTTCTGATGTTGATGAGTAGCTGATATGCTGCGATGATGTTTTCCTTTTGGACCTTGTCTGAACCATCAGATGTTGTGGATGCTCTCTTGTGTTCTCTTTCTTTCTCTTTCTCTGCAGGACTCTGCAGGGCAAAGACAGGATCAAATTTCGAGGAAAATATGGTAGACCATTGGAAGAGTATCCCATTACTAAGGATTGAGTCATCGTAAGGATTACGACAATTGTGTTTTCATCCTTTTGCAAGAGAAATAAACAACGGAAAATGTGCCTTGTTAACTAGGCAAGGTCGTCAACCACGAGGAAAACACCATTTTGAAGGAAAGAGATATCTCTTGGAAAAAAAATCCGCAAACGGATTTAAAATAAGGAGAAGGCAAGTGGGTAAACAATTTCCACCACAATAATCAAGATATGCACGAGGGAAATAAGGTGAAGAATTTTGCAAATAGACAAAAGGATTGAAAATCCAATAAGAGAAAACATATGATTTTTGAAAATTGCAGGCAGGATAAAAATGCAGCTGGAAATTAGAGATCCAGTAGAACGGGAGAATGAAAAAAAAACACCTGTAGTTTTGAAAGAAATTGGATATTTGAGAAAATCTGCCAGGGTTTGAGAAAAGAAAGGGAAAGGATGAGAATATGGGTATATGAAAATATTTTGGGAAAAATGTAAGAAAATAGAGGTAACATACAATCACATCCTGCATAAACATTTATGCACATACAACACTCCCTAAAAGGCTGACTCTAGATGCATCATTTTGAAAACAGCTGTAGGACCCAAATCCTAACTCTAAGTTCAGATCATCTTTGTCCAATCCAGTTATGTTGATATACTCGAATTGAAATCCGAGGTATGTAGCATATAATTTCAACTCCGGTTTTAAGGTAAGGTTTTCCAACATCCTTGAGCGCCTACCGATATACTTTGGACTGTGGCCCGCGGTACGTGGTAGGGGGGTATTAACCCAAATAATTAGCCCAGTTGTGAGGCTCTGTCCTGAACTAGGGTTCTGGAAGAGAGCCCAGCAACGTGAAGACCGGGTAATGATAGGTAATGGAGATTTTGAAAAATGATCACATGCAAGAAATAGAGGGCTCTAAGTCCTAGAGAAATAGATTTTGAAAATCTTTGAATAAGCATACATTGTTTGCATTCAGATCCTAAATTGAGGAGAGTGATATTTAAATCTAAGTCTATGTGAGCATGAAAATTTTTCCTCAATCTGGTCCTACCAAACCATGCCTAGTCTATATGCAGTCAATGTCAGCTAGGTCAGAATCTAGGCTCCTAGGTTCGCATGATAGCAAAAGTAAAGAGCTGACATTTTGTGAACATAATTTCGATAATTGAACTAAATCAAGCACAATTTTGATCAAACAAGGACAGGTCCCATCACGGTCGCCAAACCTGTTATCGTCGCAAAACTTTTCCCATCTTCCCTTCCTTGCGAAAGAGAGAGGAAAATGCTTTCGCGATTCAAACTTGACCGGATTTTGGAAATTGTTTTGAAATACTCGCCTCCGTTTTGAAAATAGCGGAAAAATCTATGGGATGGGGCTCGACCTGTCGGTACGAGGTTCGACCGTTCCTGCCGCCTTTAACAGGGGTAATCGAACCAAGGACCAAAACGTGCTTGACTTAGCTAAATCATCAAAATCGTGTTCTATCCTAAGTGCACAGAGAATTTAGGCATGTGCTATGAGATTTTGTAAAATGTAAGTTCGAAAAATATGATGTATGCTTAGAAAACATTTGGAGTAAAAAAGCCTTTCTTAGGAAAAAGATGGAAATCAATCTCTCAAGAAGCTCAGATGAAGAAGATTTGAAATCTCAAGAAAGTTTATAAAGATTTGGAAAATCATGAAGAAATGAGAATCTCGAGAAAATGGAAGGAATTTTTGAGAAAAGATGAACACTTGAAAAGGAAAATACTTGTCAGGAAAACTCGGACTTTGAGAATTTTCTTAGGAAAACGATTGGAATTCATTGGAAAACTCTTTGGAGATGGAAAATCAAAACTTAGGAAATTGAAATCCTGAGAATATTGTCCTTGAAATATCTGAAAATCGATTTGGATTCTTGAGAAAGATGAGAAACTCCTTTTGAAAATGAATCTTTAAGAAAAGAATATTTTCCAGGTATAATCACGTGAAAACTTGACTTGGGAAATCCAGCTTAAAAAATTTTCAGAGTTTCTTGAGGAATCGATTTCCATGGAGTGAAATTTTCTTGAGAAAATCATGAGAAAAACAGATGATGCAGATGATTTGAATGAATGATGCACTTTGAAAAGATTTCTGAAAAATTTGTTGGAAAAATTTGTATTAAGCCAAAGTAAAGCCTTCACATATTCTGACTATGGCCATGAATATGTTCAGAGTTTATTTGAATTAATTCACAATATTTTGAAAATTTTGGAAATATGATTTGCATTTTTAAGATAGCCTAAGAGTGTAGGCTTAATGTGACTGGTAGAAAGATGATGGATCTGGGTCTCGTCCATATTTCGACTAGGGCCGTAAATATGGACTCCACCGAGTTCATCAACTCCCTAAGAGTTGGTGCACGTGCCATTCCTGTCCATCCACAGTGATTTTGAAATAAAATGCATGAACCACATAATCAGGATATTGCAAGAATTCAAACTACATGAAATGCATCTTAATCTAAGCAGAAAAATAAATATTATTCCAAAGTTTACATTTGATTGTTACATTGCTAACAAAAAAAATATATATATAACTAAGTATTTGATAGCTCCAAAAGAAATCATATCTTCCAGATTTTTCTGCAAAATGAGAATTAGTACAAGGAATGGATATACAAGATACCCAAGGAAATGGGTATATATATAACATGTACAACAAAATATATAGGTATATATATCTAAATGCTCAAATTTGTGCTAAGTGACGTGATAATGGAGATGTATTTACAGGAAAAAGTGTATACCTATATGCTTATACATAAAACTAATGTATATGAAGAGATCCACATATATATATATATATATGCTTGTAATGGAAAAAATATGCATAATAAGTGAATTCCCATATGTAATGGGGAAATGCAAGTTGAAATGATATGCAGGAATTCATATAACTAGGAATATGTCAATGTGCTGTGGAATGCATGAATGAAACATGGAATATATCTAGTTGATGGATGTCTACTTGAAGGGCATCTCCATGAATAGGCTGTTGAAGAATCCACTGATATTGTAAAAAAAAATTCAGGATATGTTATAGATATATCAGCTAATGTGATGTAAACGATCAAAAGAGGCATTATGAATATGCAAAATGCAAAATATGGAGATGCTTCAATGACCGTACCAATACACTCTTGATATTCAAACATACAATGCAGAAAGGGCATTAATACACACATATAAATATATTGTTGGTATGCTAAATATCGATATGTAGTTTATTATACCAACATTCAGCAAATCAAGGAAATGTTTGTACATTTTGCAGTAGAATATCCAATGACTAAGTCAAGGACATAGCACCTTTGACACAACGCATTTCATTGTACATCTAAATGAGGAATTGTAATCGAATACAGTGAGAACCCAAGATTAATGATGCTTTGTTCCTTGTTATTAGATTGATTTCAGTCATCTAATGAATTGAGACAAGCTGATTTACTAGGAAAAGAAGACTCAAGTTCCAACATGCCCATTCCAGAATAATTTCCAACTATGGTAGAGACAAATCAATATCCTCAAGCAAATGGAAACATACAGTTATTAACTGATATCCTGTAGCATCTGCTGAGACACTTTTGAGCACTAAAATGCCTACCAAAGTACCACTTGAGAAACAGCAAAGCAAATATCAACCAAAATGAGTCCAGAGTGATGTCAATCAAGCTGCTAAATATAACCTCAAATGACTCTCCAATCAATCTTATTTTCCAAAAGAGAAGGATCAAAAAAATCGTCTGAATGAATCATAATGCATTCATCGAGATAACTGATATTCAATAAAATGGAACCAGGAGACCAACCTCAACATAAATCAGAATAAGGAAGCTACATATCATTTTATAATGCAATGTAAAAAAAAAAAGCTAAAAAGTGCAGAAGACTAAAGATTTACAAAGAATAAGCAACACAAAATGCTAAAAGCTACAGAAATTTCAGACGTGCTCAAGTAACAATTCCTGTAAAGAAATCGCTAAAACACAAACAGAAAAGACAAAATGAAAACCTCACATACTCACCAGTCCAAACTCAGATCAGATGGCTGGAAACCAAAACACGTCACAACTATTCTTTTGGCCAGAGCTTCCTGCAATAAGAACCAAAGGCTAAAAAAAATCCAATGGCCAAGGATCCTCTGCTGCTGGGTTGAAGGAAAATGGGAAGGAGATCTTATGAATCCCCTGTCACCAGCAAGAAAGGGCCGATATTCTTCTGAATTGGTTGAAGGAAAAAAGGAAGAACGTCTCTATCACACGGCCAGCCAAGGGTTAGAGTTTTTCCTGCAATCTGGATGGAAGGAATGGCATCCCAAATGGGGAAAACTTTACGGCAGAGAAGAGATTCGGTGGACAGGCTGAAGGAAGAGGTGAGCCCACCTTCACAATCAGCAGTCAATGGAGGGTTTGATCTTCTTCTGATGGACTGAAGGAAAGGGGAAAGAAGCTTGCTGGATCTTCTGCACCAAACGATCTGCTGGATCTTCTTCACGCTGGATGGAAGAGAGGCTATCCTCCAAAGGGTAAAAGGCTCCACGGCAGGGAAGAGGGTACCTGCGAAGAACAAAGGGGTGAAGAAAAACAAACAATCGGCCCCTTTACCAGCCGAGAGGAACAGGGGTCAGAAGAGCAGAGAATGGAGAGGTCTGGAGTCGTGGGTCTCCTCTTGATCACAGCAGCCAAGAGCTTCAGTGAGGGGAAAAGGGAAGGTCGCGGGTTCTGATGAGGCTGCACGAGGAGTGGAAACAGAGGGGGAAATAAGAGGGATTCGTGAAAAGGGGAGGAAGAGCCAGAAAAAAATCCAAAAGAAAAAGTCCCGTTTTCGGCTGCCCAAAGCCCCCTTTTTAAAACATTCATCCTTTCAGCCAAAAAAATTAGGACTTTTCGAATTTCATTTTTGAAAGGTTTTGATAATCTCAAAAACTAACTTTTGAAAATTTTTGAAAATGTCGCCATCTTGAGAGGGGGACGACTCTTAGCCTTTGAAAGTTTTTTTTTTTTAGAATTTTCATAATAATAGGCTAATTTAGAAAACACGAAGTGAACTTTGGTTCGCTTTCAAGATTTAGGAGAAAATGGTTCTTCAGGGCAAAATTTAGAAAGATGCGGAGAAATCCAGAGCCCTTTTTGTAAAAGTTTGAAATAAGGTCTTATGGATTTTGAAAGTGTGTCCCCCTCTTTTCAACTGACAAAATCTTGAAAATCAATGTCCAAAACTATTCAGATCATTTTCTTGAGAAAACTTTTGTAATTCAAAGCCCTGGGGTAAAATGGGAAGAATTTGGCAATTTTAAAAACCCAGGGGTTTGAAATCAATTTTGAAATATTTAAAACTCGAATCTGGATTGACATTTTTAAAAATCAGGAGTTCTGGATCTCAAAATGACATGCTGTGCAGTGAAATAATATGAAATGCTCATGCGATGTTATGCAAAGACATGTCCTACAAAATTGCCACTCTGAATTTGAATTTGAAAATTCTGACTTCTGGTTAAGCATGAGATTTTGAAAATTTGCAGTTTGAAGATGTCTCTGAGAAGTTTTAAGACTCGAGAATGGAATTTAGGTCTTTCTGCAAGGTTCAATCTTGGAAAATGACCATTTTGCCCTTCATTGGTTCCGGAGAACCGAAATGTGATGATTGATGGAGATATCAGGAAGGTGAGTGAAAATTTGGGGTGTTTACAATGACTCTACTGATGGACGAGTTCAATGACATTATGGGATTGCCCGAACCAGCCAGTCAACCAGATGATCCTGTTGAGCAGCAGTTCTTAATCAACATCAAGGGGATAGATGTTCGAGAAGCTTTGGCCTGAGCAACAGGGAGTAGATCATGGCCTGTCACTGAGATCGATGGGAATCAGTTCATTGACCTGTTCGGACTCTATCGCAAGTACGGAACTTACGAAGAGGTTGACACTTTGTCTCGAGCAGCAAAAGACAGAATTCAGCATGCAATGATCCTATGCACAGTGGGACTAGCTTTCTTCCAAGATGGTCAGAATTTCATAGATGTCAGAGTTGCCCAGCTCTTTCGAAGATGGGGAAGCAAGCAGACCCGTCAGCTATCACTTTCTATGGCAGCCTTGGCCTTTCTTTACCGAGGCTTGGCTCGTTTCACCCTTGGAGAGACTATTCTGGTAGAAGGATGCACTTATGCCTTGCAGTCATGGTTCCTGCGACATGTACCATCGAAGGCCAACTCCTTCAGATTCAGCAGTAAGCAGCCGAAGTCGGCCATTCAGTATCGAGCCTTGATTGAGAAACTGCATCAGGAGGAGATCGTTTGGGACTTCTTTGACGGAAAAGAGACAGTTCCTCGTTACACTTATGCTCGTAGCAAGCGCTACAGATTGCTTGGCCCCTTCTTCTGTGTTGATTATCAGCCAGAAAGATGTCTCAAGCAGTTTTCGCAGCGGCAGGTTCGTGTCAACACCCGTTTCCCGACGGGCAACATGCCAGAATTCAACTTACACTCGGATTAGTGGTCTGGGGCATACCATGTCACCAAATATACTTCGGATTCCTTCATTTCCCTATCTGTATTTCCGGGATCAAATGTATCTTCTGAATATCAAGAGTGGTGGCAAACTGTCTGCCCACCCTCTCTTTGTCTTTGAATATTACTATCAATAAAAAATACTTTTGGGCCAAATTTTATTTCTTATATTTTGTTTTATAGCACAAATGGTCACGATTCTGGTGACGACCTCATCCTGGGTAAATGGGACATTCCTCCTACTTCTCTTAAATATCTCTTATCATGGTTGACGACCTCACCTAGGTAACCAAGCACATTTCTCCGTTATCATAAAAATGATAACACAATTATCACAAATCTCGTGATGACCCAATCTCGGGTAATGGGATAATCTCTTGAAATTGTCTACCAAAGCCCCTCATTCTTGCTTTTCTCAAAGAATTATGATTTTCAAAAGGTTTCTTCCATACTCTAATCATTCCCGTATTCTGCATGAAAACTTTGGCATCTCGAAAATGGTTCAGACGAGAGCTGGTAAGCAGACTGTTCAGCAGCACAGCGATAGCGAGCAAGAAGAAATGAACTCTTCCAGATTATCCAAGAAGCACGATTCAGGGGATGAGAGTGATGTTGATCCTGCTATGTACAGAGTCTTCCAAAAGATGATGTCCAAAATGATGGCAGAGCAGGCTAAGGCTGGTCCAAAGAAAGCCGCTGCTAAAAGCAAGATTAAGAAGAAGCTTATGAAAAAGCCTGTCAGAATCAGTAAACAGAAAGTACAGCGTGACAGCACCTCGGAAGATTTAGAATCAGCAGAAGATAACTCTAAAGAAGAAGAGCAGCTGATTTATATCTCCAAGCATATGCGGCAGCCTAAGAGAACAGTTGAAGAGCATGTGCCAGTAAGCAAGCCCAGGTACGGCCCCCCCACAGAGGATCCGATCCAAGCATTGACCAAGATAGTCAAAGATCTGCAAATCCGGGACAAAGGGAAAATGTCATACACCAGGTAGGATTTCTATCTTGGCTTAGAAGGGGATAACAATCTAAAAAACCTCCCCGAGAAATTCATTAAGTTTGATGGATCCGGAGATCCTAAGGCCCACCTTGCCATGTTCTTCGCCAAATGCGCCAGATTTAGCGAGGATAACCATGCCCTTTTTCTTTGTTTCTCCCATAGTTTGGAGGGGATAGCTGCCAAATGGTATGCCGAGCACGTTAATCCCATTGAATTGAGGGATTTTGACAAAGTTGTTAACATGTTCATTGAGCGCTTTCTGTTCAATATAGAAGCTCTGCCTACGCTCAACCATCTGTGCAACCTCAAGCAATAACCCAATGAAAAGGCCAGGGATTTCATCCATAAATGGAGGAGTATTTGTAACAAGATGAGAAATCCCATTTCTGAGGAGCATGCCCTCCAAATCATTCTCAATAACTTCTCTCAGCCTCTAAAAAGCCTCATCTTTCCATACCCATCCAAATCATTTATTGAGTTGACAGAACGAGCAGAATGGCTTGAAATGGGAGTGGAGAGTGGAATGTATGAAGGCATCACTCTGGCCAAGAATGTCCAGGATCCAAAGAAGAAAACCCATTTTACCTACTCAGCCGATGCTCCAGGTGACAATCAGGGCAGTAGCAACAAGAATGGCAGGATCAGAACTGAGGGAGAAAGCGAAAGATCTTCAAGAACGATGATAAGCCCCTCTCAAGCGGTCCTCAACAAAAGGGGGATCTGCAGGAAAAACCCAAACACATCAATTGGAGCAAGGATCGGAAGTTCACTCCTTTGGACCAGCCTCTAGAAAAGGTCTTGGAATATCTATTGTCCCACAGAATGGTGAAACTTCCCAAAGTTGCAGATCCACCAGTGATCATGGGAAGGTTCAAGGAGCAGTATTGCAAGTTCCGCAGGGCAACTGGGCACGATACAGATTATTGCTTCATCCTGAAAAACTTGATCCAGGACTGCATTGATAAGAGCATCCTCATGGAAATTCTTTCCGCCCCATTCCCAAAACATTCCGCATCAACCATTTCAGAACATGCATTCCTTCCAGAAAGCCATATACATCCATGTTCCACTGAAGAACTAAGTCTCCAGCATCAGGTAATGGTTCTACATCAGGATCAACCTACGTCTCATAGGATGAACATCCTCGCATTTTTTAACCAAAGAAATATGTCAGTTGAAAGTGAAAAAACTCAAGTTTTTCCAAAAAGATTCCTTAAGAAAGAAGCCTGCGCAGAGGAAGCAGAAACCTCTAAAGCAGCAGAAGAGCGGGCCGATAATTTCCAGAAGCCGATTACAGCGCTCTCCAACATTTCCATCTTTGAATTAACTCATGATTCTCCCAAGCATCGAGAAAAGCTAGATGATTTGTTGAGAAAGATTAAGGTGAAGCCAGGCACTACGCCAGAAGATATGGCGCATATTGTAAATCAGGCGATGACTAATGCGCCTATCACCTTTTCAGATGAGGACATGCCAAAGCCTCATTCTTTTCACAATAATGCATTATATATTATGGTAAGAACCAGGGGCATGACTGTCCCACATGTACTTGTTGATGGAGGCAGCAGTCTAAATATTTGCCCAGAAATGACAGCGAAGGCCTTGGGATTGAAAAAAGAAGAATACGTGCCATATCCCATTACTATCTACGGCTTCGACAATCACGGGCAAGATGTTTTTGGAAATTTTCATCAATTATTCAGTACACATAGTTTTGTTCCATGTCGTCAATATGCCGCCAACTTATAATCTCTTGTTGGGACGAACATGGATCCACAACGCCAATGCCGTTCCATCAACCCTCCACCAGTGCATAAAATGGTCCAAGGGAGGAATGATTACCACCATTCTAGGCGAAGATCCTGAAGACAGGCTGCCACAACCTATGATTCCCCGCCCAACATTTACAGTGGATATTCCCAACATCCGGGAAGCAGATGAAATCAACCTCAGCGAGAGCTTAGAAATGCTAAAGTTGAAAGATGTCATGAAAGAAGAAAATGTTGCAGCCACGGTCCAATGGCATGGACCTTGTTTCTTCAAATTAGGAGGACATATTAACTACACCTTCTTAAGAGATCATCCTTTATTTTCACAATTTTCCGAAGCCAGAAAAGGATTTGATCTGTTGATAAAACATGGATATCATCCATTCCAAGGCATGGGGAAAAATGAGGATGGCATAATAGAGCCTATCATTCCCATTCAGCATGCAGACAGTTTAGGGTTGGGGTTCACCGGCCAAGATTCCAGTAAAAAAACAGTTTTTGTCAGAGGAAGCCAATGAGAAGACGATGCCTTAGTTTTTCCTGCTTTTTCCATTCCTCTTCTTTTAGTTAACTCTTGTAGGGACAACACAGTCCCATCTTTTGTCAAGTCTTGTAAATATTATATTTCAAATCAATGAAAGATCAATCTTTTTTTCATATTTGGGCATCTATCATTCTTTCTTAAATATTTTGTCTGTACCATTCATTCTTTGCCTTGTATAAAAAGCTTGTGTTGGCTCGTACTCTCTTAAAAACTTTTCTTGGCATTTTCAAGATCATAACTCCTGAATCAATGAAGAAATTCATTATCAATCCCAAATATTTAAAATTAGCAAGGATTCCTAAGATAAAAGACAGAGCAGAGGTCAGCTAGGCAGCAGAGCAGACCGAAGAGCTAGCAGAATTTGATTCAACTATCCAAGAATTGCCAGAATTTACTCACATTCAGAAGCGGGATGAACCCTCATCTTTGGTTCAAGATCCAACTGAGGATATCAACATTGGTTCGGAAGATGATCCAAAAATTCTCAAAATCGGTTCGGGCCTAAAAGCAGAAGAGAAAGCAAGACTCATCCAATTCCTTAAGCAACATCAAGAAGTATTTGCCTGGACTTATGAAGATATGCCAGGATTAGATCCCAAGCTGGTTGAGCACCGACTCAAGTTGAAACCAGATTTCAGACCAATCAAGCAGAAACTGAGGAAACTAAACCCTCGAATTGAGCAGCAAGTCAAAGAAGGACTTGAAGATTTATTGAAAACAGACTTCATTCGAGCCATTGACTACCCCGATTGGTTGGCAAATATAGTGGCAGTTCCTAAAAAGAACGGAAAAGTTCGGATCTGCATTGATTTCCCGGATCTCAATAAGGCTACCCCGAAAGATGATTATCCACTTCCCAACATTGATCTGCTGATTGATAGCACAGCAAGTCATGCCGTATTTTCTTTTATGAATGGATACTCAGGCTATAATCAGATCAAGCTGGTCATTCGTGATCAGTCAAAGACTTCATTTACTACACCATGGGGAACTTTCTGCTACACAGTAATGCCGTTTGGGCTCAAAAATGTCGAGGCAACTTATCAGAGGGCAATGGCCGTTATTTTTCACGATCAGATGCATAAGAATATGGATGCATATGTGGATGACATTCTAGTTAAGTCTAAAGAAGAAGAGGATCATCTTGATTCTCGTGGTCAAGTTTTTGAAAGACTTATTCTCTACAAGTTAAGACTTAATCCTTAGAAATGTGTTTTCGAAGTTGAGTCCGGCAAATTGCTCAGCTTCATTATCAGCAAGAAAGGAATCAAGGTGGATCCAGCCAAAGCAAAAGCCATTATTGATATGCCACCTCCAACTAATCTCAGAGAATTGCAAGGCCTTCAAGGGCGTATTCAGTCTATTCGCAGATTCATCTCTAATTTGGCTATGAGATGTGAACCCTTCAATCATTTGTTAAGAAAAGGAGTAAAATTTGAATGGGGATTGGAATGCCAACTCTCGTTTGAGCGCATCAAGCAATACCTCCTTAATCCACCAGTTTTGAAGCCGCCAAAATTGGGGAAGCCTCTCCTACTATATATGTAAGACCCGCAATTTTTGAGAAAATATCTGAATAAATTCATGAGGCATTTACCGGTCAAAATAGCATTTTTTCTCAGAATGTGAAACAAATCAATTCCTGCGAGCCAGTTATACTTAGGATATTCGTCGAATCGCGAATATATGCTCAAACACTCTGGAAGCCATAACTTCCTACCTGAATGAAATCAAAGGATTTCCTCGAGTCAACTTTCTTAGTTACGTCAATACAAAGAGAAAGGCGTACTCAGAATTTTTCGAAAAAAAATCGCCAAAAACTCGAAATTTTTGCAGGACCCACGGAAATATTGGTGGGACCCACAGAAATATTTCTAAAAAAAACATTATAGAATATTCTAGAATGTTCCAGCACCTTCCATGACATTCCAGAGCCTTCCAGCATGTTCCAGCACCTTCCATGGAAGGAATTCTCAAAAAAGCCAGGGGCATTTGGGTAAATGGGGTTGCTTAGCCCCTAAGCAACCTCCCCTATAAATAGAGGACCCCCCCTCCTTTAGAAAATCGCCAACCCCACTCTCTCTCCTCCTCTTTCTCTCTCTAGAACCTCCCCTACCTAGCCCACTTGGTCTGAGCCTGCCTGACTTAGCCTGAGTCTGCCTGATCTGGTCTTAGCCTGCTTGACCTGGTCCTAACCCACCTGACCTAGGTTTGAACCCACCTGACCTAGCTCAAACCCAGTTGACTTGACTTGAACCTGGTTTGGTTCAAAGTCAAAGTCAAAGTCCTTTTTCGTCTGAAGTCCAGAGTTGATCTTTTTAGAAGTCGAGCCTCGTTCGAAGCATCGAAGCGTTCCAGAGTCATTTCTTCCTCAAATCGAAGTAAGTTCGCTTCGTTGATCCATCGCTCTCAAGTATTTGATTGTTTGTATATAGCATATACTTTTTGAAGTAGTATCTTGCTTTAGTTCTTGATTGAGCCCTTTTTGGACACTTCGGTGTTCACCCGCTTGCCTCGTAACTATCATCGGATATATATGTTCAAATACGCGGTATATGTGTTCTTCAAAATGATATCTCGCTTTAGTTCTTGGTTGAGCCCTTTAGAACACTTTGGTGTTCACCCGCTCGCCTCGTAACTATCGTTGGATGCAGATCTAGGTGTACATCTGCTGATTCTTCCGACGTGTCCTATATCGCACAGGCTATGTAATTTACCTTTGTCGTCGCGTCGTATGATGCAAAGGCTCATGCTTTCTGCAATTTCCGATTATTGCACTTCCGATTATGCATTTACTTACACCGTCGTGTTGAATGACAACAAGGCTCCTGCTTTCTGCAAATATATATGTAGAATATTTCGTTCGGTTAAACACCCCGAACAATAGTATATGCATTTCTTTACGCCGCCGCTGTATAAAGCACACGTTTCTGCTTATACTAAATATATGGCACGTAAATGAGCGTTCAAATGGAGATCAACTCCAAATCGCCAATGCGATTCCCTTACCGCTCCCCGTTCAAGATTCTACTTGACGAATGAAGCCCTATTGGAAAGGCTTCGCTTTTTGGCAAAATAATCTTTACGTAAAGACTAAGTCAATTACCTATGGCCTGGCTATGGTCCAGGGTTCCTACAACCTTGATGGATGCAAAGTACGCACAATGGTACGCATTCATTTTCCGAGTTAAGCGTAGCGATTTCCCGCCAAAGAGGGGAGATGTCGCTGAAATGGATAAAAGAAACACACGCTTTTTCCGTTAAAGAGAGGAAGTGCTGCTGAAATTCTTGAAGAAGCCAAGAATGTAGCAGGATACTCTGTCATACAGCAGAGTACTACCCAGTTCATGGAATGCCTTCTACAACGTAGAAGGGTTCGTCGCACCGCTGCCGATAGAGTAGGGGAGGTGCTGACGAAATGGTTGGCAGAAGAGCTGTCGGAACCAGTTGAACGACATAATGATGTCCGTTGATGGAATGATGCCAGAACGACTCGTCTCCCAAATGCCTGCAAGGGCACCTTGCTCGTAAGGGCCGCTAAGCCAGAGTAGAGGTTGCGCCTTGGCTAGGTTTAGACTCGTTGCGTAAAAATACACCGAGTAACCGATCTATTTAGGTCGAGTCATATGCATGCTCATTGAGAATGGTTACGCAACCAGACTCGTAAGGACCGAAGAGCCAGAGTGTGTTGTTTCCACCTAAAGAGGTGTGATGCTCGTGGTGGCCGTAGTGCCAAGAGCGGTGTTCTGCATGCATATGAATAAGACTTAAGGTCGCACATACTCCGCGGTTGAAAATCGTGTTAGGGGTACCCCCTTAGTTAATGACTGTATTGGGGCGGACTGAATGGGGTCGGGTACATACTCCCGTAGTGCTGAGATATGGGCTGCCTGAATGGCATGCTTATATCTGTCCAAGTAATTGTAAGACTGGCAGACCCCTTCAGGAATTATGCTCACTATGGAATGAGAGTGATGGTACAACCTTGAGTGACACGTATTTAACTTTGGACCTGATAGAGTCCACGATGACCTCAGTCACTCATGGGTTTTGGGGTCGTGGTTATCCTTAAGATCTAAGGATTGAACCCAACTACTGCAAGTAGAGGATGCATCTGAATATGGGCCTAGTAGGGTTCTCCCAGTTGAAACACACTACCCTACTATGGATAGGGTCAACAGGCCTCTGGGGTACTTAAAATACATAGAATAATCAACCCCCAGAACGTCGAGTTGATGCCCGAAAAATTGTTTTGCCCGCGTACCAAAGGTGAAAGAGGTTAAATATCGAGACAATGCATTAGCTTAGGTATAACGATGCTTGAATGTATGAGTGGATGGACGTTGTTGAGTCAGTTCTGCATAACCTTTGTGAAGGTGTCATGTTTGGTATACGACTGGACCGACTGGGCAAAGACCCGTGTTGTATCCGCACGACTAAGCGAAGCTCAAGGAGCTGTCCTTAGATGCGTGGGATACAGATGTGCCATGTATGAAGACTTGAGCTAGACATCCTTTTGAGACCCGGAAGAGGTCAAGGCTAAGTCGTGGAGACTTACGCGGTTATTCGAATCACAGCTCTGAAGAGGCTTGCTCTAAGTCATGAAGACTTGAGCGGATGTTCAACTCATAACCCTGAGGATGCTCTTGCGATATACGCTAAGTCATGGAGGCTTAAGCGTCGTATTACGAACTGCGACCCTGAGTGGTCAACGCATTGCTTGAGTTGAATGGACGTATGATTGCATGCTTAACAAACCATTAGTGGTTCTGACCCCGTTTAATAGGGATTTCAGGTGTTGGACCTGCGTGGCGATATGTGGAACAAGGCGACATCAAGTTCTAGGGTTTCTCTAGACAGAGTTGTTCTGCTTCTTTTTATTGAACCTATACTGCTTTTCAAGCAGTGATGTTACAATAAACATGTGGTTTTCGAAAAAATGGAACACTTCGGTGGTCAATGAGTTGCTTGGCCACATACCTGCAACGTGCTCGGAGTTTTCTAAAACTGACGACTTATTATCGTCTGATTCTGCTGCTAAAAGCTTTTCTAAGTTCCGCTGCAAAGAAAAAAAAGAAATTCATGAAAATTTTTAACTTAGCTTTGTTTTGAAAATCCGGGGTGTTATAGAATTGGTATCAGAGCTTGTGTATGAGAAACCTGGTTCAAGATCCGTCATGTTCACGATATCGCACTGTAAGTATATTTTATACTTTTTGTTCTGATCTAGGTGTATCTTTGTATAGATGGCAACTTACGACTCATGAGGATACTGCTATCGTTGCAGGATCATGCACGATGAGTGGGTATGCCCATATGAGGTCCAAGACTGCCAGTTTTGTGGCGGAGAGGGGCATTCCGCCAACGAATGTCAAATGAAATATACCTCCGATATGGGTCGACGGGGATCGCTTGGTATTAAGGATGAGACCTCGCGTATTAGTGGACCACATTACTCCAGTAGGGGGAGTAGCCATACCCCAGCAACTTTAGATGAACTACCACATCTGGTAGAATTTGACTTGAACTTACTTGAGGGATTCGGTCAGACGCAAGGCTATCAATAGGAATCATATATGCCTAGCTTGCACAGTCGGGATGAGGGATGCAATAACTCCTGTAATCTCATTATGATTTCGGATTCTTCGAATCATAGTGCCATTATATGGGGAAACGGAGCGGCTTCACAAACGCCAAGCCTAAATGGCCAGGATGAGGGATACAACCCCTACCATCCCGTTATGGTCTCGGATTCCCCGAGCCATGATGCCACTGAGTGGGCAAGTGGACCGGCATCATTGATCTACCCACAAGATTTGCTTGAGAGTGCGGAAGTGCCAGCCAAAACTAGTTGTGCCTACACCAAGGCCCTGTGGCAATAGGTGGACTTTTATTAGTTCATCTTCATCAAGGAAATCCAGGTCTTAAAGAGATTGGTAATGTGTTCGAGTCAATAGACTCATGTATATAGTTTCTCAACGCCTCAGTCTGCCAGTGCGGCATGACGTTTTGTTTAAGGCGATGCTTGTGTAAATGTGATGTATATTAAGTAAATAAAGTTTTGCTTCAATATATACGATGAGAAACTAAAAACAAGTGTTTGTGTGTGAATAGATAATTGACTCCTACCACGAGGAGAACCATGCCGAGTGAGGAGTCCCATACTCAAGGATTCCTTCTAGAGACGCTCAACAACTTGGTTACAACCATCCGTGAAACGAGGCCAGAACCAGTCGCACCACGAAACAAGAACCTGGGAGGAGTGACTTATGAGAAGTTTCTCAAGCTTGACCCACCGGTTTTCGTTGGCAGAGCCGATCCATAGCTCGCGGAGAGTTGGATCGAAGAGACAGAACGTGCCTTCTTGGTACTGGGAGTACCAGAAGAGAAAAAGACCAACTTTGGCACGTATCGATTAAAGGACAATGCACGGAAGTGGTGGGATACCACTAAGCTTATCCAGTTCTCACAAGTTGAAGTCATTCCTTGGACTGAATTCCGGAGAACTTTCATGGATAACTACTTCCCGTTGCATTCCAGAAACAAGAAAAAGATGGAGTTTCTGGAGTTGGAACAGGGCGGTATGAGTCTGATGGATTATACCACCAAATTTCAGAATCTAGAGCGCTACTGCTCTCGATTGTTCGAAACAGACCAGGAAAGGGCCGACAAATATGTGAATGGTCTGCGTGAAGGGCTGCGATCTCGAGTGATAACGAGCATTCCTTCAACTTTTCAGGCTGCAGTAGCAACGGCTTTAAAAATCCAAGGGGATTGGGCGCGATCTAAGGAGATCGTGGCAAAGAAGCCCATAGTTAACGGTGGGAACCGTAAAAGGACGTTCCCAAGTGGCCAGGGTTCACGACAACCCTTTCAAAAGAAGAAGTTCCAAGGTGGGAACAATGCTCAACAAGTCATGAGGCCAAGACTCCAAATGGTCAGCAGTCCAACTTTAGCTGCCCAAAGTGTCGTGTGAACCACCCCGGAAAGCCCTGTCCTCGTGACATTGGTGGTTGCCTTTATTGTGTCAAGATGGGCCACTTTATAAGAGATTGCACCAAGAAGGCTGCAGATGAACAGAGGAGTAGTGCCAGATCTGCCGGACCCTCTCGACAAGCACCACAGCGTTCGAAGTTCCAACGACTGCCACCTAGAGTAGAACAAAGACCTGTTGCAGGTCGTGTATATGTTGTAACGACTGAACAAGTAAAAAATGGTGACCTGATTGAAGGCACCGTACCTGTTAATGGACATGCAGCTTACGTCTTGTTTGATTGTGGTGCTACTCATACCTTTATCTCCAATGATTTCACCGAAACACTCCACGCCTCGGTGCAACCGGTTGATAAAATGATCGAAGTGTATAACCCGTTGGGGTCACGCACCAAATGTATCCGGTGTGTGAAAAACTTGGATATTGAGATAGCAGAGCAACACTTGCCTACTGACGCCATCCTGATCGATATAATATAGTATGATGTCATTCTGGGAATGAATTGGTTGGCTCAGAATAATGCCAAGATTTTGTGCCGCGAGGGCAGAGTGATTCTATCTCGACCGGGATTGCCTAAGATGGAATACCGGTTATCCAGACCACTTCCACAAAAAAGGCTCATATGAGCACTTAAGGTACAAAAATACCCTAGGAAGGGTTGTGTGGCCTTCCTGTTGAGTCTCTCGGTGGAAAAATCCAACGACTAGCCCCTTGAGAGTTTGGAAGTGGTGCGGGAGTTTCCCGATATGTTTCCTAAGGAATTGCCAGGACTTCCACCACTTCGTGAGGTTGAATTTGGAATTTAATCCTTACCTTGAACAACGCCAATATCCAAAGCCCCGTATCGAATGGCGCCAGCTGAACTCAGTGAGCTGAAATGTCAGTTGAAAGAACTGATGGAACAAGGGTTCATTCTTCTGAGTGTATCATCGTGGGGAGCCCCGGTACTGTTTGTAAAGAAGAAGGATGGATCCCTTCGGTTATGCATCGATTATCGGATGCTTAACCAGGCAACAGTTAAAAATAAGTACCCGTCGCCTCGGATTAAGGACCTATTCGATTAGCTCAGAACAACGAGAGTGTTCTCCAAGATCGACCTCAGGTCTGGGTATCATCAGCTCAAAGTTAAAGAAGAAGATATACCTAAGACTGCCTTCAGAACGAGATATGGTCATTATGAGTTCGTGGTAATTCCCTTCGGACTCACTAATGCGCCTGCTGCCTTTATGGATCTAATAAACCGGATATTCAGACCATATTTGGATAGCTTTCTCATTGTCTTCATCGATGACATTCTCGTATATTCAGAGAACAAGGAACAACACGTGGAGCACTTGAGGATCGTCCTAAAAACCCTTTAGGATAACCAACTCTATGGTAAGTTTTCAAAATGTGAATTCTGGCTAGACAAAGTGATGTTCCTTGGCCATGTGATCTCAAAAGATGGAATCACAGTAGATCCTACAAAGGTGGAAGCTGTGATGGACTGGAAGCAGCCAGAAAATGTCACTGAGGTCCGTAGCTTCCTTAGACTTGCCGGATATTATTGGAAGTTCATACAAGACTTCTTCTGAATCGCCTTATCGATGACAAAATTGTTGAAAAAGGGAGTCAAGTTCGAATGGACTGACCAGTGTAAGGAGTGAATTGAGGTTCTCAAACAGAGGCTTACCACTACCCCTGTCCTTATTTTACCTTCTTGTCAGGGAGGCTTCGTAGCGTATACCGATGCCTCGGGAACAGGTCTGGGTTGTGTTGATGCAGCACGGCAAAGTGATCACTGTTATCGTCGCGAAATTTTTCCCGTCTTCCCTTCCTTGCGGAAGAGAAAGAGGGAAACACTTTCGCGATTCAAACTTGACCGGATTTTGGAAATGGTTTTGAAATACTCGCCTCCGTTTTGAAAATTGCGGGAAAATCCATGGGATGGGGCTCGACCTGTCGGTACAAGGTTCGACCGTTCCTGCCGCCTTTAACAGGGGTAATCGAACCAAGGACCAAAATTGTGCTTGACATAGTTAAATCATCGAAATCGTGTTCTATCCTAAATGCACAGAGAATTCAGGCATGTGCTATGAGACTTTGGAAAATGTAAGTTGGAAAACATGATGTATGCTCAGAAAACCTTTGGAGTTGAAAGATATTTCTCAGGGAAAAGTTCAATTTCTCAGGAAACTCAGATGAAAAAGGGTTTTTGAAATCACGAGAAAGCTCATAAAGATGTGGGAAAATCATGAATAGTTGAAAATCCTGGGAAAATAGGAGTGATTCTTGAGAAAAAGGTGAACATTTGAAAAGGGAAACACTTCTCAGGAAAACTCGAACTTTGAGAATTTTTTTAGGAAAATGATGGAAAATTTATAGGAAAACTCATTGGAGAAGAAAAAAAAACTGAACTTGGGAAATTGAAATCCTGGGAATCTTACCCTTGAAATACTTGGAAATCGATTTTGATCTTTGAGAAAGGTGAGAGACTTCTTTTGAAAATCTTGAGAAAATAACCTTTTCCATGGAAAACTGTGAAAAGACTTGACTTGGAAAACCGATTTTAAAAGATCCTCAGAGTTTCTTGAGAAATCGATTTCTTGAGAATGAAATTTTCTTAAGAAAATCATCGGAAAATCAATGATTTCATGAAGCAAATGATATGAGTGAATGAATGCACTTTGAAAGATTTTCTAAGAAATTTGTTGGAAAAATGTGTATTAAGTCAAAATAAATCCTTCACATATTCTGACTGTGGCCATGAATATGTTTAGAGTTTAATTGATTCAATGCACAATACTTTGAAAATATTAGAAATATGATGTGCATTTTAAGATAGCCTAAGAGTGTAGGCTCAATGTGACTAGTAGAAAGATGATGGATCTGGGTCTCGTCCATATTCCGACTAGGGCCGTAAATATGGATTCCACCGAGTTCATCAACTCCCTAAGAGTTGGTGCACGTGCCATTCGTGTACATCCATAGTGCTTTTGAAATAAGATGCATGAATCATAGAATCAGGATATTGCCTGAATTTAAACTATATGATATGCATCCTAGTCTAAGTAGAAAATTAAATCTTTTATTCCAAAATTTACTTTATTACATCACTAAATAAATAAAATAAAAGGAAATTGCAGACTTCATCTCTCTCTTTTGAATGTCCCTGCCAAACTTGAAATAAGGTTAGCTCAAATATGTGAGTTTTTCCAAGATTTTCCAATAATATTATAAAATTATTGGACTTAATTGGATATAAACTCTCTTCTTATGATTCCTTGATATTTGAAATGATGGAAATGCAAGAAATTCAGTAGAAAATAGCTTGAAATTCATAATTGGGGTCAAAATGACCAAAATACCCCTAATATTAAAGTTATACCTTTAAAATCAGGGTTTTTGAAGGAAATTTTGGTAAAATTGAGATTTTGAAATTCAAATTGAATCAAATGATGATGAAATGCAGTATGAGGCATGATGACATGCTGCTAAACACATTAGGACTGTAAAATCAGAATTTGATATTTTGCAATTTATCCAAAATAACGAATTTCGCTTGTTTTTCGCTTGGATCCGGGTCCCGCAGGGCCCTATTTTGATGATATGGCTAAATCAAGCTTCAAATGAATTCCAAATTATACCAAATTCGGTATGAAGCATCTACCTACTCTGATAAACAGCCTAGAATGCTAAAATCACGAAATGATATGATTTAAATGCTAAAATTTAAAGAAAGTCCTAAAAAGGGTGGATTTCGCCTATGGGCCCGAACCAAATGCAATTCTTAATATGATAATGAAAAATTTACACCATAAAAACCTCTGATATTTTGCAGACTGCTAAAGGACCCGAAATCAAACATTTTTGGTTTTTACAGTTTTGGGATTTGAACTACGGTGAGTTCGGTAACGGGTATTTGGTTCTGTCAGAGGTAAAATCGACCTAATCTAATATAAAATTGCTAAACAAATAGAAAACAACCATGGAAATTTCTGATATTTAACTGAGCTACTCAAGACACATACAGAGACAACTTTCATGTTTATGACTTTGGCATTTGATCAACATAATCACAGATAAAAATACAACTTTTCATGCCTAAAGCAACAGAATATACAAATGTGACAAAATAAAAGACTGACAAGAAAAATCCGAAACAGATATCACAACTGTTCTAAAAATCACCAGCTTTCATATGAAAATAGAGGACATCACGTACATAACATTCACTTTTTACAGATTCAGATTTTGATCAATACCCAAAGAGAACCCATCGACCTAAGTCGATCCAAAGTCTCAGAGGCCCAAATCAGGCTCTGACACGTGTCCTGAACTCTCGGATTTTTTTCAGACATAAAACAAAATCAGAAAAGTCTGAGAAAATCATGTTAAAAACTAGACATTTGCCTGAGTTTATAACATCTTTCGGATCGAAAATCAAACCTCCCACGAGAGAGATCTCGATTTTACAAGTCGGAAATGAAATTTTAAAACGCATCCCGGGTAACCAAATCTGACTTATCATTTTGAATGTTTACTATAGTAAACAAATTCAAATCCTTCCGAATTTTTGGCACTTTTCTAGGAACACCTAAGAGAGTATTTCGTGATTTTTTTAGAATTGTTAATGAAAAATAAATGCATGAAATGATGTGTGGACTGACTGACAAAAACAGAGAACTACTGAAATTGAGCAGAATTGAAATAAATGCCTAATTAAGCATAATTAACTTATGAAACATGCTAAATTAACGAAATAAAATACAAATTAAATTTAGCAAAATGCATGAATGCTAAAAATCATCAAGGAAGTATAATTATATATTTTTATATTTGTCGTTTTATGAGAATAGCTCAATCCATTCCTCGGATGAGCTCTTTCTTCAAACGACACATGAATCAAATCATGATATTATGAAATCAAGAGGAAAAGAGGTGCACCTTGCTTCATTATGCAGCTTTGAAACTCTTGAAAGGGACGGCTACCAACGGCTTCGTTCGTCCTTCGATCTGGGCTTCGGATGATTCACCAAGATCGACCCACGCTTGAATCGAATTGGCCACTGCCCGAGCAATGTAGATACTTCACTGCACCTTCTCCACTGAGACCAAGGGGGCCGTGAATTCAGGGGAACACTTGAGTTCTGATAGGGACCTAGGCTGGAGTTCAAAATCTCAAAATTGGAGTCTAAAAATTGAAGTCCCCTAGGCTGGGCGTGAGCCCTTGTATTTGTAGAATTTTTTTGAAAAAATTGAATTTCAAACAGGCTCAATCTGAGCCCTCCATGTGGCACCATCTCAGGGGGTGCTACTTTGATTTTTTTTGAGAAAATAAAATGGGAAATTTGTGGGTGAGACACCTCAGCAGAATTTGAAAATTTTCAAAATTGGGGTTTGCTTGATTTTCTCTACAGGAGACTCCCAAATTGCGCCACCTCAGGGGGTGTTCTCTTGGAGTTTGAAATTCAAACTTGGTTTTTCTGAAGCTTCTCAAATGGTGCCATCTCAGGGGCTACTTTTATTAAAAAATATAAAATAAATATCAAAATAGAGCCAAGTGGGGATCTGGAATGGCGCCACCTCAAAAGAGATTCTGAGGTGTAAAGTTGGAAATAGTAGGAGCATGCCACGTGGTGCCACCTCTGGAAGCTCTTGACACATGTCAGAAGTACAGGAATGGAAGAAGCAGACTGTGCCACCTCAGAGGAGTTCAAATTTCTACTTTTCTGCAAGAAATGAGAGGCTGACATGTGGCAGTTCAGGATGATCCTTGGTTTTGACAAGTGTCAGCTGTCTGGAGGAGCCTTCTCAAATGGCGCCACCTCAAAGGGGGATTTGAATTTCAAATCAAGGTTGGCCCTAGAGGAATGGAGGGTGGACATGTGGCGCCACCTCAGGGTGGCTCCTACAATGCCATGTGGCAGTTGGGAGGAGCAAAGAACATGTGGCGCCCTCATAGACAAAGTAGGAAAAGCAGAATTCAGGATTTGCGCCACTTAGGTCTTGTCTGAAGATCTTTGAATGGTTGCTTTTTCTGAAGAGAGCCAAGAGTGACATGTGTCTTCTACTTTTTCTGAAGGAAGCTAGAAATGACATGTGTCAGTCTGCTTTTTCTGAGAAGAGCAGAGAATGACATGTGTCAGTCTGCTTTTTCTGAGAAGAGCAGAGAATGACACGTGTCACCTGCTGCAGGAGAGAATACCTCAGATGGCGCCACCTCAGAAGGAGACAACTCTACTTTTTCTGGAGGAAGCTAAGAGTGACACGTGTCTCCTACTTTTCTGAAGGAGGAAGAAGTTGACACGTGTCCTCTGCAGGAGACACACTTCAAATGGCGCCACCTCAGAGGAGACAAGCTTTACTTTTTCTGGACAGGACAACACATGACACTTGGCATCTCATGGTGACTTTGAATGACACATGGCACAGGGTGGAGACGGACACATGGCGTGGAATGACATGTGACAGCTTCTTAAGGTAGCCCCACACTGACACTTGGCAGATAAATGGGAGGAGAGAGAAAAAACAAGTGGCGCCAATCCAGGGGACAAGGCTCCTATATTTTTGGGTTTTTCAAAATTCAGGTTTTTTTTTTTAAAAGAAAAGCCTGTGTAACACCACCTCAGTGTGGGTCCCATATTGCTTCTTTATTGAAATAAGGACAAAACAACAAAACCGCTTTTTGGAATTTTCACAAAATCTGGACTAATTGGCAAAACAGAAATTTTGAAAAGATTTGGCCCCTGTAGGGCGATTCTGTAAAAGGAAGATATTTGAAATTTGTTGACAAAAGGGCAAAATCTGAGATGAAATTTATTGAAAATTATCCAGATTGTTTTTCTGATAAAATATTTTGAAATTCAGAGTCCTGGGGGTAAAATGGGAAGAATTGATAATTTTGAAGACCCAGGGTTTAAAATCGATTTTGAAAAGAGTTGAAATTCTAATTTGGATTGAAAATTTTGAAATCAAGAGTTCTGAACCTCGAAATGACATGTTGTGCAATACAGTGATATGAGATGCTCATGCAATGATATGCAATGTCATGTCTTATGCAATATAATCTTGAACCAAGGCTTGGAGATTCCTGTCTTCTGTCAGGAATAGAATTTTGAACATCTGAGCTGAAAATGAAGAAATTTTGAGAGTTGCAGATGAAATTTAGACTTTTGCAAGGTCCGGGCTCAGAAAATGACCATTTTGCCCTCTAGCAATTTCAGAGGCTGGATGCTGATGCTTGGTGGAAATGTTGGAGAGGTGAATGAAAATTTGGGGTGTTTACAAATGCCCCTCTTTGCTACTAAGCCGGCTTGTGGCCGAGCTTAGTGGCAAAGAAAAACACACCAAATTTGGGCTATACATAAAAAAAATGCCCCAGTTAGAAGGATCTGACTGGGTGTGAAGAAATTAGCCCGAGGAAGATGGTAGATATGAAATAGAGAATGAAGAGAAAAGACTCACTTTGTGAGAGTGAAATTCAGGTTTTATGCCCTTAACCTGGATGGGACAGAAAATGCTTCGTATGGAACGAAGCTCAGGTTTGACCCTTAACCTGATTGGGGAATGGAATATCTCATCGAAATGAGACTCAGGTTTGTACCCTTAACCTGATCGGGCGAAAGATGAAATACCTCTTTGATTGAGGCTCAGGTTTATACCCTTAACCTGAAGGGGCGGAAAATGGAATACCTCTTTGAATGAGGCTCAGGTTTGTACCCTTATCCTAATCGGGCGGAAAATGAAATACCTCTTTGATTGAGGCTCAGGTTTATACCCTTATCCTGATCGGGCGGAAAATGGAATACCTCATTGAAGGAGGCTTAGGTTTATACCCTTATCCTGATCGGGCAGAAAATGGAATACCTCTTTGATTGAGGCTCAGGTTTGTACCCTTATCCTGATCGGGCGGAAAATGGAATACCTCTTTGATTGAGGCTCTGGTTTATACCCTTATCCTGATTGGGCGGAAAATGGAATGGAATCCTCGAAGGAAGAGACCATGATGGAACCTTTGGATTTTGCACAATAAATCCGACAAGGGTTTTGCAAAAGGAAGGAAAATGGGGTCCCTGAAGCTTGAAAAGGGATTGATTTTGGGCGCCTCATTGCTGAGACTAAATAGCTTTTGAAATTGCCTTTTGCGAGAAATGATTGGTGGTTCGACCTCGAACCGAAATGGGACTTTCTATGGTGGGACAGTGGGGACACAGGGAAGTGTGCAAATCTGAGAGTTGATGCTCTCAAAGAAGGGAATGAATCAAGTCCTTAGGAGGGATTTAAAATTGGTGTCAGGATGTATCAAAAACGGACATCAAGCTCTCACTTCACGTCAGGATAGCTAGAAATATTGTCAACATATTGAGAATTCTGTTGTTGATTAAAAATTTTTTGAAAATGTTGCACATTGTTGCAAAGATATTCTTTCTTTTCTACCCAAAGCATTACCTCCAAACAAGGTTCACTTCGTAGAATCGAGATTGGAAACCCAAATTACTTGTGATTGACCTTCTTCAAGAAAGCTATCAATTTCCTTGATGTGAACAGAAATAGAATTTGATATTATGAAAGCAATTGATGAAAGAGTATTGATAATAGAATTTCACAAATTTAAAGAAGATTCTTGATAAATTTGGCAGCTTGATATCCTGGGAGCTTCTCTCATGATAATCTTTCTGCACTCTTTTGGCTCTCTTGGGTTTTTGCTAAATTCTCTTTCATTTTGGAGATGTTCTTACTTTTTCTCTCTTTCTTTTTCCTCTCTTGCTCTCTTTTGAGAAGGGTACATCACAAACTCCTTCATCTTGGAGATGTTTCGATCCTTCTTGGGCGATGGGTTTGGAGATCTTTGGATGATAGCTGAAATTAAATATCTTTTAGGGATTGTCGAGAGGTTCATCGCATCTGCCTTCATCTCGACAGTGCTTTGGACTTTCCCTGGAAGGATCTGTCACAAACTCCGTCATCTTGGAGATGTTTCAAATCTTCCTTGGCCCCGGGGGTCTACTCGCTTAATTCGCCTTCATCTTGACGACAATTAAGGGATCCCTTTTGCGGATATTTAATTGCAGCTTAGGTGATTTTGAGAAGACAGGGCTTGGGTGAATTCTCTCTTTTTTCTAGCGCTCAGGATATTTTCACTGCCTCATTTTTGCAAGAATAATCTTTAAAGATGTGCCATTGACTGCGATCAATATCAATCATCTATGGCTTTTCAATAACATTGAATCTTCTTTTCTGGCCATATCGAGGATTTATCCTTCATCCTTTTGGTTGACCAATAGAAAGAATTTGAATTTTGAATGTCTTTTCGCAAAAGCTTCACTCTTTTGGAAGTAATGCTAAAGGTAAATAGAGATTTGTGCAATAAAGATTCTGAAATCAACAAATACTTTGATTGACAAAATTTTCTTGAAGTTCTGGGTGAGAGATAGCGTTTGAAGTCCGGCGCAACACATCCGTGACAAAAATTCTCCTCTCTTTTTTCCCAAAAAGAGAGACTCAGGCTTAGCCCTTACCTGAATGGGAAATGGGAAATACTCCTCTCTTCCCTGAAGAGGAGGTGTTTGCAAAACGAACTTTCAAAGAGAAATTAAGCTTTCGTCAAAGCTCCCTAATATTAGGCTTCTCTTATGGAAAGGGGGCCGATAATAGTCAGGTCTGAAAATTGGGTCATGAAAGGAACGAGTCCATCACACTCTCCCTAAAAAGAGGGTCCTCCATGACGAAAAATGGCCTAGTATGAAATTGGGGGGTCACAAGAAAAGCGAGTCTCCGTTGAGCCTCTCCCTTTAAAAGGGTTCCTCGTGTGAAATTGGAAATTGTTTTGCAAACGGTTCACAAAGACGCGAGTCCCTTCAAACTCTCCTTGAAAAGGGGCTAAGTGAACGAATTGGATAGCATGCGAAAAGAACGAGCTCCCTCGAACTCTCCCTAAAAAGGGTCTCTCGCAAGAGAAAATGATTGAAATTGGATATTGAGATTGATTGACCCAAAGGTCGAAATTGGAAATTGAAAAATTGGTTGTTGAAAATTGAATGACCCGAAGGTCGAAATTGGATGACTTGACGGTCAAAATTGAGAATTGGTTGACCAAAAGGTCAAAATTGTGTGACTCGAAGGTCGAAATTTGGAAATTGAGTGACCCGAAGGTCGAAAATTGGAAATTAGGTGACCCGAAGGTCGAAATTTGGAAATTGGGTGACCCGAAGGTCGAAATTTGGAAATTGATTGACCCGAAGGTCAAAAATTGGAAATTGATTGACCCGAAGGTCAAAAATTGGAAATTGATTGACCCAAAGGTCAAAAATTTGAAATTGGTAATTGAAATTGAGAATTGGAAATTGGGTGACCCAGAGGTCGGAATTGGGGAATTGCCTGATTTGAAGATTTAAATTGGAATTTGGAAGGCAAAATATCAAATTTGAGCAATTGACAGACTCTGATGATTGAAATTGTAAGACCCGCAATTTTTCAGAAAATATCTGAATAAAATTCATGAGGCATTTACCGCTAAAAATGGCATTTTTCTCAGAATGCGAAACGAATCAATTCCTGCGAGCCAGTTACACTTAGGATATTCGTCGAAACGCGAATATATGCTCAAACACTCTGGAAGCCATAACTTCCTATCTGAACGAAATCAAAGGATTCCTGCGAGCCAACTTTCTTAGTTGCATCAATACAAAGATAATGGCGTACTCAGAATTTTTCGGAAAAAATTGCCGGAAACCCGAAATTCTTGCGGGACCCACAGAAATATTGGTGGGACCCACAGAAATATTCCTCAGAAAATATCTTGTGGGACCCACAAAATATCCTATGGAAATATCTTGTGGGCCCCACCTCAAAAGGAACCTCTAGGAATTTAAAAGAAGCCAAGGGGTAAAAGGGGCATGGAAAAACCCAAGAGGAGGTGGGCTTGGGCTATAAATAGTCCTCCCCACTCTCTCTCTTCTCATAATTTCGACCCCCCCCTCTCTCTCTTGCCTTCTCTCTCTCTCCTAAACCTCCCCTACCTAGCCTAGCCCACCTGAGCCCACCTGACCTGGTCTGAGCCTGCCTGACTTAGCCTGAGCCTGCCTGACCTGGTCCTAACCCACCTGACCTGGGTCTGAACCCACTTGACCTGGTCCAAACCCAGTTGACTTGACTTGAACCTAGTTGGGTTTAAAGTCAAAGTCAAAGTCCTTTTTGGTCCAGATTCCGGTTTGGATTTCTAAACCCAGACTTAGCCTACTTGAGCTGAGTTCGAACCTGCTGAACCCAGTTGACTTGGATCGAACCCTGTTTGGTTCAAACCACTTAGGTTGAGTAGCTTGACCTACTCTACCTCTTTCTCAACTAAGTCAGCTTCATCTGACTTAGTCTGACCTCTCGAAGGAAGGCTCGAAGCCAAAGAAGCAACCCGGAGCCGTTTCTTCCACGATTTGAAGTAAGTTCGCTTCGTTGATCCATCTCTCTCAAGTATTTGATTGTTTGTATATAGAATATACTTTCTGAAGTAGTATCTTGCTTTAGTTCTTGATTGAGCCCTTTTTGGACACTTCGGTGTTCACCTGCTCGTCTCGTAACTATCGTCGGATATATCTATGTTCAAACACGCAGTATATGCGTTTTTAAAATGGTATCTCGCCCTAGTTCTTGGTTGAGCCCTTCAGAACACTTCGGTGTTCACCCGCTCGCCTCGTAACTATCGTTGGATACGGATCTAGGTGTATATCTGTTGATTCTGCCGACGCGTCTTATATCGCACAGGCTATGTAATTTACCTTTGCCGTCGCGTCGTATGATGCCAAGGCTCCCTGTTTTCTGCACTTCCGATTACTGCACTTCCGATTATGCATTTACTTACGCCGTCGCGTCGAACGATGCCAAGGCTCCTGCTTTCTGCAATGTATTTACTTATGCCGTCGCGTCGAACGATGCCAAGGCTTCTGCTTTGTTATATATGTAGAATATTTCGTTCAGTTACACACCCTGAACAATAGTATATGCATTTCTTTACGCCGCCGCTGTATAAAGCACAGGCTTCTGCTTATACTACATATATAGCGCATAAATGAGCGTTCAAATGGAGATCAACTCCAAATCGCCCATGCGATTCCTTGACCGCTCCTCGTTCAAGATTCTGCTTGACGAATGAAGCCCCTATTGGAAAGGCTTCGCTTTTTGGCAAAATGCTCTTTACGTAAAGACTAAGTCAATTACGTATGGCCTGGCTATGGCCAAGGGTTCCTGCAACCTTGATGGATGCAAAGTACGCACAACGGTGCGCATCCATTTCCCGAAATAAGCGTGGCGATTTCCTACCAAAGAGGGGAGATGCCGCTGAAATGGATAAAAGAAACGCACGCTTTCTCCGTAAAAGAGAGGAAGTGCTGCTGAAATTTCTGAAGAAGCTAAGAATAGCTCAGAAAGAACGTAGCAGGATACTCTGACACATAGCAGAGTGCTACCCAGTTCATGGTTTGCCCTCTACAACGTAGAAGGGTTCGTCGCACCACTGCCGGTAGAGCAGGGGAGGTGCTGACGAAATGGTCGGCAGAAGAGCTGCCGGGACCAATGGAACGGCATAATGATGTCCGTTGATGGAACGATGCCAGATCGGCTAGTATCCTTGTGCCTGCATAGGCACCTTGCTCGTAAGGGCCGCTGAGCCGGAGTAGAGGTTGCGCCTTGGCTAGGTTTGGACTCGTTGCGTAAAAATACGCCGAGTAGCCGATCTATTTAGATCGAGTCATATGCATGCTCATTGAGAACGGTTACACAACCAGACTCGTAAGGGCCGAAGAGCCAGAGTGTGTTGTTTCCACCCAAAGAGGTGTGATGCTCGTGGTGGCCGAAATGCCAAAGAGCGGTGTTCTGCATGCATATGAATAAGACTTAAGGTCGCACATACCCCGCGGTTGAAGATCGTGTTAGGGGTACCCCCTCAATAATGACTGTGTTGGGGAAGACTGAATGGGGTCGGGTACATACTCCCGTAGTGCTGAAAGCACGGGCTGCCTAAATGGCATGCAGATTCTGTCCAAGTAATTGTAAGACTGGCAGACCCCTTCAGGAATTATGCTCACTGTGGAATGACAGTGATGGTACAGCCTTGAGTGACATGTATTTTACTTTGGACCTGATAGAGTCCACGATGGCCTCAGTCACTCATGGGTTTTGGGGTCGTGGTTATCCTTAAGATCTAAGGATTGAACCCAACTACTGCAAGTAGAGGATGCATCCGAATATGGGCCTAGTAGGATTCTCCCAGTTGAAACACACTGCTCTACTATGGATAGGGTCAACAGGCCTCTGGGGTATCTAAAATACATAGAATAATCAACCCCCAGAACGTCGCGTTGATGCCCGGACAATAGCTCTACCTGCGTACCAAAGGCGGGAGCGGTTAATTATCGAAACGATGCATTAGCTTAGGTTCAGCGATGCTTTGGATGTATGAGTGGATGACGTGTTGAGTCAGTCCTGCATAACCTTTGTGAAGGTGTCATGTTCGGTATACTACTGGACCGACTGGGCAAAGACCCGTGTTGTATCCGCACGACTAAGCGAAGCTCGAAGAGTTGTCCTTAGATGCGTGGGATACGGATGTGCCAAGTATGAAGACTTGAGCTAGACATCACTTTGAGACCCGAAAGAGGTCATGGCTAAGTCGTGGGGACTTAAGCGGCTATTCAAATCACAGCCCTGAAAAGGCTTGCTCTAAGTCATGAGGACTCGAGCGGATGTTCAACTCATAGCCCTACGGAGGCTCTTGCGATATACGCTAAGTCTTGGAGGCTTGAGCATCGTTATTGCGCATTGCGACCCTGAGTGGTCATTATCGTACTTGAGTTGAATGGATGTATGATTGCATGCTTACCAGACCATCAGTGGTTCTGACCCCGTTTTATGGGGATTTCAGGTGTTGAACCAGCGTGGCGATATGCGGAGCAAGGCGGCATCGAGTTCCAGGGTTTCTCTAGACAGAGTTGTACTGCTTCCTTTTATTGAACCTACACTGCTTTTCTAAGCAGTGATGTTGTAATAAACAAGTGGTTTTCGATAAAATGGAACACTTTGGTGGTCAATGATTTGCTTGGCCACATACCTGCAACGTGCTCGGGGTTTTCTAAAACTGACGACTCATTATCGTCTTATTCCGCTGCTAAAAGCTTTTCTAAGTTCCGCTGCAATGAAAAAAAAAGAAGAAATTCATGAAAATTTTAACTTAGCTTTGTTTTGGAAATCCGGGGCGTTACAAAATTGGTATAAGAGCATGTGTCTGAGAAACCTGGTTCAAGATCCGTCATAGTCCCGATATCGCACTGTAAGTATATGTTTTTATACTTTTGTTCTGATCTGGGTGCATCTTTGTATAGATGGCAACTCATGACTCGCGTGGATACTGCTATCGCTGCAAGGTCATGCACGATGAGTAGATATGCCCGTATGAAGTCCAAGACTGCCAATACTGTGGCGAAGATGGGCATTCCGCCAACGAATGCCAAAGGAAATATACCGCCGATATGGGTCGGCGGGCTTCAAAGGGTCTCAGGGATGAGACTTCGCGTGTCAGTGGACCGCATCACTCTAGTGTTGGGAGCAACCATACCCCAACATCTTTTGATGAATTACCAAGGCTGAGGGATTTTGATTTGAACTTCCCTGCGGAGGTCTATCACTCGCCAAGCTACCATCCGGCATCACATACGCCGAGCTTAAATGACAGGAACAAAAGAGGGGATTCTTTCTGTTCGCCAATCATTATTCTAGACTCCCAGAGTCTTGATCTTGCTGACTGGGAAAGTGGACTGGAGTCCCTCATATATCCCCAATATTCGCTTGCTAGTGCGGAAGTGCCGCCCAAGCCAAAGCTAGTAGTGCCTGCTCCAAGGTCATGTGGCAATAGATGGACCTTTTGGAGTTCGTCATCATCAAAGAAATCCAAGTCTTAAAGAGACTGGTGATGCTTTGGAGTCAGTAGACTCATGTATATAGTTTCTCAACGCCTAAAGTCTGCCAGTGCGGCATGACATTTTGTTTAAGGCGATGTTTGTGTAAATATGATGTATATTAAGTAAATAAAGCTTTTTACTTCCATATATACATTGAGAAACTAAAAACAAGTGCTTGTGTGTGCATAGATAAATGGCTCCTACGACGAGGAGAACCATACCAAGCGAGGAGTCCCATACGCAAGGATTCCTGTTTGAGACACTCAACAACCTGGTTACAGCCATCCGTGAAACGAGGCCAGAACCAGTCGCACCACGAAACGAGCACCTGAGAGGAGTGACTTATGAGAAGTTCCTCAAGCTTGACCCGCCAGTTTTCATTGGCAGAGCCGATCCTGAGCTCGCGGAGAGTTGAATCGAAGAGACAGAACGTGCCTTCTTAGTACTGGGAGTACCAGAGGAAAAGAAGACTAACTTTGGCACGTATCGGTTGAAAGACAATGCACGGAAGTGGTGGGATACCACTAAACTTATCCAGTTCTCACAAGTCGAAGTCATTCCTTGGACTGACTTTCAGAGGACTTTTATGGATAACTACTTCCCGTTGCATTCCAGAAACAAGAAAAAGATGGAGTTTCTGGAGTTGGAATAGGGCGGTATGAGTCTAATGGACTATACCACCAAATTTCAGAATCTAGAGCGCTACTGCTCTCGATTGTTCGAAACAGACCAAGAAAGGGCCGACAAATATGTGAATGGTCTGCGCGAAGGGCTGCGATCTCGAGTGATAACAAGCATGCCTTCGACTTTTCAGGCTGCGGTAGCAGCAGCTTCAAAAATCCAAGAGGATTGGGCGCGATCTAAAGTGATCATAGCAAAGAAGCCCATAGTGAATGGTGGGAATCGTAAAAGGACGTTCCCAAGTGGCCAGGGTTCACGACAACCCTTTCAAAAGAAGAAGTTCCAAGGAGGGAACAACACTCAACAAGTCGTGAGGCCAAGACAGAACCCAACTCCGAATGGTCAGCAGTCCAACTTCAGCTGCCCAAGGTGTCGTATGAACCACCCTGGAAAGCCATGTCCTCGTGACATTGGTGGGTGCTTATATTGTGGCAAGATGGGCCACTTTATAAGGGATTGCGCCAAGAAGGCTGCAGATGAACAGAGGAGTAATGCCGGATCTGCCGGACCCTCTCGACCTGCACCACAACGTTCTCAGTTTCAACGACCTCCACCTAGAATAGAACAAATGCCTACTGCAGGTCGTGTATATGCTGTAACGACTGAACAAGTCGAAAATGGTGACCTGATTGAAGGCACCGTACCTGTTAATGGACATGCAGCTTACGTCTTGTTTGATTGTGGTGCTACTCATACGTTTATCTCTGACGATTTCACCGAACAACTCCACGCCTCGGTGCAACCGATTGATAAAATGATCGAAGTATATAACCCGTTGGGTTCACGCACCAAATGTATCCGGTGTGTGAAAAATTTGGATATTGAGATAGCAGGGCAACACTTGCCTACTGACGCCATCCTGATCGATATGATACAGTACGATGTCATTCTGGGAATGAATTGGTTGGCTCAGAATAATGCCAAGATTCTGTGCCGCGAGGGCAGAGTGATTCTATCTCGACCCGGATTGCCTAAGATGGAGTACCGGTTATCCAAACCAGTTCCACAGAAAAGGCTCATATCAGCACTTAAGGTACAAAAATACCTTAGGAAGGGTTGTGTGGCCTTCCTGTTGAGTCTCTCGGTGGAAAAATCCAATGACCAACCCCTTGAGAGTTTGGAAGTGGTGCGGGAGTTTCCAGATGTGTTTCCTGAGGAATTGCCAGGACTTCCGCCACTTCGTGAGGTTGAATTTGGAATTCAATCCTTACCTGGAACAACGCCGATATCCAAAGCCCCGTATCGAATGGCGCCAGCTGAACTCAGTGAGTTGAAGTGTCAGTTGGAAGAACTGATGGAACAAGGGTTCATCCGTCCTAGTGTGTCACCGTGGCGAGCCCCAGTGCTGTTTGTAAAGAAGAAGGATGGATCCCTTCGGTTATGCATCGATTATCGGATGCTTAACCAGGCAACTGTTAAAAATAAGTACCCGTTGCCTCGGATTGAGGACTTATTCGATCAACTCAGAACAGCGAGGGTGTTCTCCAAGATCGACCTCAGGTCTGGATACCATCAACTCAGAGTAAAGGAAGAGAATATACCTAAGACTGCCTTCAGAACGAGATATGGCCATTATGAGTTCGTAGTAATGCCCTTCGGACTCACTAATGCGCCTGCTGCCTTTATGGATCTAATGAACCGGATATTTAGACCATATTTGGATAGCTTTGTCATCGTCTTTATTGATGACATTCTCGTATATTCTGAGAACAAGGAACAACACATGGAGCACTTGAAAATCGTCTTGAAAACCCTTCAAGATAACCAACTCTATGCTAAGTTTTCAAAATGTGAATTCTGGCTAGACAAAGTGATGTTCCTTGGTCATGTGATCTCAAAAGATGGAATCGCAGTGGATCCTGCGAAGGTGGAAGCTGTGATGGACTGGAAGCAGCCAGAAAATATCACTGAGGTCCGTAGCTTCCTTGGACTTGCCGGATATTATCGGAAGTTCATACAAGACTTCTCCCGAATCGCCGTACCGATGACGAAATTGCTTAAAAAGGGAGTCAAGTTTGAATGGACTGACCAGTGTAAGGAGTGCTTTGAGGTTCTCAAACAGAGGCTTACCACTGCCCCTGTCCTTACCTTACCTTCTGGTCAGGGAGGCTTCGTTGCTTATACCGATGCCTCGGGAACAGGTCTGGGTTGTGTGTTGATGCAGCATGGCAAAGTAATCGCCTATGCGTCACGACAGTTGAGAGTCCATGAGAAAAATTATCCAACCCACGATCTTGAGCTTGCCGCGGTAGTGTTCGCACTTAAAATTTGGCGACACTACCTTTATGGAGAGAAATTTGAGGTCATGTCGGACCATAAAAGCCTAAAATACCTCTTTTCTCAAAAAGAACTCAATATGCGGCAACGGCGATGGCTGGAATTCCTCAAAGACTATGAATTCACGCTTTCCTATCACCCTGGAAAGGCGAATGTTGTAGCGGATGCCCTTAGTCGCAAGACTGTTGGCACTCTGGCCAGCCTAACCGGACAATGGAAGTTGATGGAGGATTTCGTCAACTGGAAGCCATTTTTGGCTGATTCTGGCAGAATCCAAATGTCATGTTTGACGATCCACATTGAGTTCCTCGATCGCATCGTAGCCAAACAGTTCAAGGATCCCCAGTACTTGGAATTGAAAGCTCGTGCTGAAAAAGATGATACTTTCTTCCATTTGAAAGAAGATGGAGGAATATGGATGGAAGAAAGGATTTGGGTTCCAAATAACCCTGAGCTAAGACAGGAAGTACTCCAGAAGGCTCATAATAGCAAGTACACCATTCACCCTCGAGGTACGAAGATGTTCCAAGATTTGCAGAGGAAGTACTGGTGGAGGGGTATGAAACGTGATGTGGCTACGTTTGTCTCGAAGTGTTTGATCTGCCAGCAAGTTAAGATCGAACATCAGCGACCTGGTGGAAAGATGCAACGGATCGAGATTCCAGAATGGAAATGGGAAGGCATTACGATGGATTTCATCGTTGGATTGCCTCGATCCAAGAGACAACATGACTCAATATGGGTGATCGTGGACAGACTCACCAAGTCTGCTCACTTCCTGCCAATCAACACTCGATACTCAACTGAACGATTGGCAGGGATCTACATTCGGGAAATCGTTAGACTCCATGGAGTGCCGATTTCGATCATATCTGATCGTGACCCGAAGTTCACCTCTCACTTGTGGGAGCAGCTTCAGAAAGCCCTGGGGACGAAACTCAAGTTCAGTACAACATTCCATCCCCAAACAGATGGGCAATCAGAACGAACCATACAGACTCTTGAAGATATGCTAAGAGCCTGTATGCTGGAATGGAAAGGTGATTGGGATTCCCACCTAGCGTTGGCTGAATTTGCTTGTAATAATAGCCACCACGCTAGCATTGGGATGGCGCCGTATGAAGCCTTGTATGGACGACCCTGTAGATCACCAATCCATTGGGGTGAAGTGGGTGAGCGAACCTTGGACTCGCCCATTGTGTTGCAGCATTATACTGAGCAAGTCCACATGATCAGAAAGAAGCTACTGACTGCTCAGAGTCGACAGAAGAGCTACGCCGATCAACGGCGTAGGGAACTCACTTTTGCGGTTGGAGATAAGGTTTTTATCAAGGTCTCTCCAACCAAGAGTGTGTTTCGTTTTGGAAAGAAGGGGAAGCTCATCCCCAGATTCGTTGGTCCCTTCGAGGTTTTGAGCCGAATCGGAGAGACTGCCTACCGTGTAGCATTGCCACCGCAATACGCGCAAATACATGATGTATTTCACGTGTCAATGCTTAGAAAGTACGTTCATGATCCTTCTCACGTCATTCAACATGAAGATATTGACATTCGAGAAGACATGACGGTGGAAGAAAGGCCAGTAGAGATCATGGACCGCCGGGAGCAAGTGCTAAGGACGAAGGTCATTCCACTTGTTAAAGTGAGATGGCAGCATCATGGAATCGATGATTGCACTTGGGAGCCCGAGTCGGATATGCGGGATAAATATCCTGAACTCTTCACCTTGTACTCTTAGCTGAATTTCGCGGACGAAATTCCTTTAAGGGGGTAATGATGTAAGACCCGCAATTTTTCAGAAAATATCTGAATAAAATTCATGAGGCATTTACTGCTAAAAATGGCATTTTTCTCAGAATGCGAAACAAATCAATTCCTGCGAGCCAGTTACACTTAGGATATTCGTCGAAACGCGAATATATGCTCAAACACTCTAGAAGCCATAACTTCCTATCTGAACGAAATCAAAGGATTCCTGCGAGCCAACTTTCTTAGTTGCATCAATACGAAGATAATGGCGTACTCAGAATTTTTCGGAAAAAATTGCTGGAAACCCGAAATTCTTGCGGGACCCACAGAAATATTGGTGAGACCCATAGAAATATTCCTCAGAAAATATCTTGTGGGACCCACAAAATATCCTATGGAAATATCTTGTGGGCCCCACCTCAAAAGGAACCTCCAGGAATTTAAAAGAAGCCAAGGGGTAAAAGGGGCATGGAAAAACCCAAGAGGAGGTGGGCTTGGGCTATAAATAGCCCTCCCCACTCTCTCTCTTCTCATAATTTCGACCCCCCCTCTCTCTCTTGCCTTCTCTCTCTCTCCTAAACCTCCCCTACCTAGCCTAGCCCACCTGAGCCCACCTGACCTGGTCCTAACCCACCTGACCTGGGTCTGAACCCACTTGACCTGGTCCAAACCCAGTTGACTTGACTTGAACCTAGTTGGGTTTAAAGTCAAAGTCAAAGTCCTTTTTGGTCCAGATTCCGGTTTGGATTTCTAAACCTAGACTTAGCCTACTTGAGCTGAGTTCGAACCTGCTGAACCCAGTTGACTTGGATCGAACCCTGTTTGGTTCAAACCACTTAGGTTGAGTAGCTTGACCTACTCTACCTCTTTCTCAACTAAGTCAGCTTCATCTGACTTAGTCTGACCTCTCGAAGGAAGGCTCGAAGCCAAAGAAGCAACCCGGAGTCGTTTCTTCCACGATTTGAAGTAAGTTCGCTTCGCTGATCCATCTCTCTCAAGTATTTGATTGTTTGTATATAGAATATACTTTCTGAAGTAGTATCTTGCTTTAGTTCTTGATTGAGCCCTTTTTGGACACTTCGGTGTTCACCCGCTCGTCTCGTAACTATCGTCGGATATATCTATGTTCAAACACGCAGTATATGCGTTTTTAAAATGGTATCTCGCCCTAGTTCTTGGTTGAGCCCTTCAGAACACTTCGGTGTTCACCCGCTCGCCTCGTAACTATCGTTGGATACGGATCTAGGTGTATATCTGCTGATTCTGCCGACGCGTCTTATATCGCACAAGCTATGTAATTTACCTTTGCCGTCGCGTCGTATGATGCCAAGGCTCCCTGTTTTCTGCACTTCCGATTACTGCACTTCCGATTATGCATTTACTTACGCCGTCGCGTCGAACGATGCCAAGGCTTCTGCTTTGTTATATATGTAGAATATTTCGTTCAGTTACACATCCTGAACAATAGTATATGCATTTCTTTACGCCGCCGCTGTATAAAGCACAGGCTTCTGCTTATACTACATATATAGCGCATAAATGAGCGTTCAAATGGAGATCAACTCCAAATCGCCCATGCGATTCCTTGACCGCTCCTCGTTTAAGATTCTGCTTGACGAATGAAGCCCCTATTGGAAAGGCTTCGCTTTTTGGCAAAATGCTCTTTACGTAAAGACTAAGTCAATTACGTATGGCCTGGCTATGGCCAAGGGTTCCTGCAACCTTGATGGATGCAAAGTACGCACAACGGTACGCATCCATTTCCCGAATTAAGCGTGGCGATTTCCTACCAAAGAGGGGAGATGCCGCTGAAATGGATAAAAGAAACGCACGCTTTCTCCGTAAAAGAGAGGAAGTGCTGCTGAAATTTCTGAAGAAGCTAAGAATAGCTCAAAAAGAACGTAGCAGGATACTCTGACACATAGCAGAGTGCTACCCAGTTCATGGTTTTCCCTCTACAACGTAGAAGGGTTCGTCGCACCACTGCCGGTAGAGCAGGGGAGGTGCTGACGAAATGGTCGGCAGAAGAGCTGCCGGGACCAATGGAACGGCATAATGATGTCCGTTGATGGAACGATGCCACATCGGCTCGTATCCTTGTGCCTGCAAGGGCACCTTGCTCGTAAGGGCCGCTGAGTCGGAGTAGAGGTTGCGCCTTGGCTAGGTTTGGACTCGTTGCGTAAAAATACGCCGAGTAGCCGATCTATTTAGATCGAGTCATATGCATGCTCATTGAGAACGGTTACACAACCAGACTCGTAAGGGCCGAAGAGCCAGAGTGTGTTGTTTCCACCCAAAGAGGTGTGATGCTCGTGGTGGCCGAAGTGCCAAAGAGCGGTGTTCTGCATGCATATGAATAAGACTTAAGGTCGCACATACCCCGCGGTTGAAGATCGTGTTAGGGGTACCCCCTCAGTAATGACTGTGTTGGGGAAGACTGAATGGGGTCGGGTACATACTCCCGTAGTGCTGAAAGCACGGGCTGCCTAAATGGCATGCAGATTCTGTCCAAGTAATTGTAAGACTGACAGACCCCTTCAGGAATTATGCTCACTGTGGAATGACAGTGATGGTACAGCCTTGAGTGACATGTATTTTACTTTGGACCTGATAGAGTCCACGATGGCCTCAGTCACTCATGGGTTTTGGGGTCGTGGTTATCCTTAAGATCTAAGGATTGAACCCAACTACTGCAAGTAGAGGATGCATCCGAATATGGGCCTAGTAGGATTCTCCCAGTTGAAACACACTGCCCTACTATGGATAGGGTCAACAGGCCTCTGGGGTATCTAAAATACATAGAATAATCAACCCCCAGAACGTCGCGTTGATGCCCGGACAATAGCTCTACCTGCGTACCAAAGGCGGGAGCGGTTAATTATCGAAACAATGCATTAGCTTAGGTTCAGCGATGCTTTGGATGTATGAGTGGATGACGTGTTGAGTCAGTCCTGCATAACCTTTGTGAAGGTGTCATGTTCGGTATACTACTGGACCGACTGGGCAAAGACCCGTGTTGTATCCGCACGACTAAGCGAAGCTCGAAGAGTTGTCCTTAGATGCGTGGGATACGGATGTGCCAAGTATGAAGACTTGAGCTAGACATCACTTTGAGACCCGGAAGAGGTCATGGCTAAGTCGTGGGGACTTAAGCGGCTATTCAAATCACAACCCTGAAAAGGCTTGCTCTAAGTCATGAGGACTCCAGCGGATGTTCAACTCATAGCCCTACGGAGGCTCTTGCGATATACGCTAAGTCTTGGAGGCTTGAGCGTCGTTATTGCGCATTGCGACCCTGAGTGGTCATTATCGTACTTGAGTTGAATGGATGTATGACTGCATGCTTACCAGACCATCAGTGGTTCTGACCCCATTTTATGGGGATTTCAGGTGTTGAACCTGCGTGGCGATATGCGGAGCAAGGCGGCATCGAGTTCCAGGGTTTCTCTAGACAGAGTTGTACTGCTTCCTTTTATTGAACCTACACTGCTTTTCTAAGCAGTGATGTTGTAATAAACAAGTGGTTTTCGATAAAATGGAACACTTTGGTGGTCAATGAGTTGCTTGGCCACATACCTGCAACGTGCTCGGGGTTTTCTAAAACTGACGACTCATTATTGTCTTATTCCGCTGCTAAAAGCTTTTCTAAGTTCCTTTGCAATGAAAAAAAAAAAAAAGAAATTCATGAAAATTTTAACTTAGCTTTGTTTTGGAAATCCGGGGCGTTACAGAAATGGCTGGAATTAACAAAGGAGAATAATGAGTTTGAGTCAGA